>NC_073410.1:16521433-16550890 GCF_028641065.1 Leucoraja erinaceus | reverse complement strand
ATACGATTGGAGCACGTTGACCATACCAGGACCTCATTGTTTACACAAAATGGCCATGACAGAGTCCTCAGAATGGGCTATAAATGCTCTGTATTCCTGCCAGGCCCAGATCTCCCCACATAACTACTAAAATTCCATGTATTGTTTCATCAGTTTTTTACTTTTGATGCTCGATTATGAGCACGTATTGTATTTTCTGCTGACTGCTTAGTTTACAGATACGTTGCGGATATATTGCCCTTCGGCCTCTGATCCATGCCGACCGGCGATCAACTGCCTTCAATACTAGTTTAGTTGAGAGATACAGCGCGGAAAGAGGCCCTTCGGGCGTACCCGAGTCTGCACTCGCCCAGCTTCCCCGCACAACCTAAACTAAATCCTGGGGGTGGGGACCGGCAGACCCTGAAAAACACCACACAGGCACGGGAGAACGTAACCTGTACGGTTAGCACCCGTATCAGGATCGAACCTGGGGTCTCTGGCGCTGGTAAGCAGCAACTCTACCGCTGCGCCACTAGCAATTAGTTATCACACAACCCAACTTTACCATCGTTACACTTACAATAAACTAAACTCAAAAAACGTAAACTCATAGTGCTGGGTTCACCCCACAGTCTTAAATTCCTTTACTATTTTCGGCCTTTGAGCTATTTCTGTCAAGCTCGAACAACCACGCTGTAATCCGCTGCTTCTGGTTTCCAGTCATTGCCTCTGGTTTGGGCAGCCAAGCGTCTGGCTGGACTTTTATTAACCAATGAAAATCCATGTTCACAACACTGCTGCAACCGCCTATCTCTGTAAACCTTCCATGTTTAGCTCCACAGACAGCTAATCAATTCGGCTAAACCTGCCACTGGCATGCCATTTATCGCACATATAACTCTGAACCGCATCCTCAGCAAACTTACCAGGTCATATCCATCCCCTTTGTACATTTATCAGTAGGCTTGGATCCCTTATCCTCGTCTATTTTGGCTGGGCCTTGCCAGTTTGCATTGGCGCAGTCTAATGTTTACTAGAATGAACGGGATGATATATACTTTATGCGGAGGTTGTTGGAGAAGCAGTAACTCGGGTTAGAGGAGGTAGATCGCGAGTAGAATGGGGGTAGACTAGATCCCGAATGGCCTAATTCGCTCCTATCACTGCGTGGGTTTTCCTCCGGGTGGCCCGTTTCCTCCACACTCCAAAGAAGTACAGTTAGTTGCTAATGTCTTGTAAATTGTAAATTGTCCGTATGTGCTAGTGTACGATTGCTGGTTGGTGCTGACGGGTGGGTGGAAGATCCTGTTTCCAATCCACCCTGTATCCTGAATTAAATAATATCATATTTGTGTGTGTGAGTGTTTATGTAGGCTTTCGTAAATTAGTGAGTGTGTGTGTTGGTGCGTTGCTTGTGTGAGTGTGCAGATAGTGTGTGTGTATCTTGTGTGATGTGCGTGTGCGCATGTGTGTTGTGCTGCCCGGTGTGAGTGGGTGAGTGGTGTGTATACCTGAGTAGTGTGCGGGTGATGTAGTGCGTGTGCGTTATGTGCGTTGTGGCGCATGTGTGGTGTTGCTGTGTGTGTGGGTGTGAGGGTGTGCGAGTGTGGTGTGTGTATGTATGTGGGGGTGTGGGTGATGTTTGTGGGTGTGTGTGGGTGTGCAGGGTGTGGGGGTGGGTGGTGGTGCTGGGGAGGGGGTAGTGTGTGTGTGTGTGGTGTTGTGGAAGTGGTTGTGTGTTATGAGTTGTGGGTGGTTTTGGGGGGCATGTGTTGAGTGTGGGAGTGTGTGTGTGTGTGTGTGCATGCGGGTGTGAGGGACCATCCTGGACCTTTGTGTGTGGTAAACCACAGTTCTCATGACCCGACTGGAAGACTGAAAATCTTATAATTTGCAGCCGCACAACAGATACCTAAATAAGTAGAAGGAACTGCCGATGCCGATTAAACCGAAGAGAACATCAAAAAGCTGGAGTAACTCGCTGGACAGGCACAATCTCGAGGAGGATGGGTGACATATTCGGGTCAAGACCCTTCTTCGACCAAGAATTAACCTCTGAGTTATTCCAGCTATTTTTGTATCTATCTATATATACAAAATCTGTAAAAACCGTTATGTGCACAACAGAAAACCCAGTACTTACATTTTTCAGATTCTTTTTGGAGGTTGTAGTGTTCCATAACCTGATGGTTTGTGGGGAAGAAGCTGCTCCTGAATTTGGACTTCCTTTTTCAAGTTCCTGTACCTTCTTCCCGATGGCAGGGGTGAAAGGAGAGTGTTGCCGGGGGTGGTATGGTCTTGATGATGCAACACAAGGCAGAACTTTTTGACCATCAAATCGCCAGAAGTTTGATAGCTGATCCATTTACCACACTTTACCAAGCCAATTTCCTACATACCTTTACATTTTTTGGAGTGTTATTATCACGCCTTAATAATTATTATTTTATCTTATTCTGATTATTATTATTATTCATTATTATTATTAAAATATAAAATAATAACAAGTGGATATAAAATAAAAAAATAATAATAAGAATTATTATCATATTTGAAATTAATAAACTTTTAATTATTTTATTGTTATTAAGACTAAATTATTTGAACATAGAGACTAGTCCAGATCTGTTCTGTGACTCTAAACTACTGGCATTACGCCTGCAACAGTAACTCATAGCCAAGTGACATCGACTTGGCTGAAAACTTTCTTTCAGAAGCTACATACTTTCTCGCCGTTTCCCCTCTGCAAGGCTTCAAGTGTTTTTCTTTGCAAGCACCTTTCACAAGCTTGGGGTTTCGCTCCATTGAGCTCGGCGTCACGGTGGTATATTTTGCTGCCTCACATCGCCAGAGACCCTGTTCTATTCCTGACCCACCGGGGCGTCTGACTGTACGGTTTGTACCATCTCCCACCGTGCCCGCGGGGTTGTTCCTCCCTGGGTGCTGGCCGGTTTTCCATCCACACTCCAAAGACGATGTAGTTAATGGGCTTGTGTAATTAACCCTAGTGTGGAGGATAGACCAGTGTACGTGTGACCGCTGATTGGCGTGAACCTGGTGGACCGAGTTCCACACTGTATCTCTAAAAGAAACTAAACAATGGACAACCTATTAAAACAAACTCAGACTTTCAAGAATTTGGTAACAATTGATGAACATCAGAACATAACATTAACTAACAGGCAGCAGATGAATGAAGTTGGATGATCTTTTAAAAGGATTCTTTATTTTTCTATATAAGGGTCTGAAGAAGTGCCGAACCAAAACGTTGCCTCTTTCCTTCGCTCCATAGATGCTCCCCACCCACCCGCTGATTTTCCTCCCCAGTTTATTGTCCCTACCTGTCAGTTTATCTTCAAAAACCTTTTAAGTTTCTTCGAAGCACAAGCAAGGAACTGAAGTAAATTTAAATATATAACCATGCACATATGGGACCTTTCTTCTCTTTCATCCATTGCATTTGTCCAGAATGGCTCCCTTGCCTGTTGACCAGGGTGACTTTTGTATGGTATGGGCCCTCAGGCCACGACAACCCCCTGAGAACCAGTCCGAACAGCTTACACTCCCTGTTCTCCTACACTCCGCAGAGGCTGAGAGGCGGCTTTGACGACGTCAAGAGCGTAGGCAAAAGGGGGCAATGCTCCCACTGGGGTAAGAGTATTGGCTGTCAAACTGTGTTAAATAATTCAAACATCTGGGGGCAACCCTCTTAACTGGAGGATGTTTCGAAGAGGACACAACCAACAGCAGATGGAGAAGGATCATAGAAACATAGACAATCTGTGGAGGAGTAGGCCATTCCGGGCCCTTCGAGCCAGCACCACGCCATTCATATCATCACATGGGTCTGAATCATCCACAATCATTCCCCCCTTCTGGCTTTTTCCCCCATTATCCCCTTTGGATTTCCATTAGCCCATAAGAGCTAAATTCTACCTTCAGTCTGACGACATTGTGAATTGGCCTCCACTGCCTTCTGTAGCAGAGAATTCCACAAATCGCTAATAGGGTTTTGGAATAAGTTAGGGAACCATGTTATTAGAATTTCCGACAGAGGCATGGTACATTTGGTTGCGATTCTGACTTCGGCTGCTGTCGTTATGGAGTTGTGGCATGCCCTCCCCCAGTGGTTTTCCTCCTGGTGGCTCCGTTTCCTTCCCACGCTCCACGCTGTCTCTACCTGGGCGCCATGCGTAGAGATCGATAACTTCATCTCCATAAATTTAATCCCGGCATTGTGTAGTCTGGATCTAATGTCCAAGGTGAGGGCGGGCGTAGTTGTTTTTGTTTCAAAGAAAAGTAAGAAGTACATCAATATTGTTAAATTTATAGTATTATAAAATTCTATAAAGCTTCAATAGCGCCAGAAGACCTGGGATCATCCTGACCTCGGTGCGGTCTGTACAGAGTTTGCACGTTCTACCTGCGCTCTCTGCTGGGGTTTCTCCGGTTGTCTCTGGTTCCCCCTCTCACGTACTCCAATGCTGGCAGGTTTTGGTGGTTTATTGGCTTCTGTAAATTGGCCCTAGTGTGAGTAGAGAACTATGGATACCGCTGGCCAGCACTGCTCGTTGGACCGAAGAGCCTGTCTTTCCATGCTGTATCTCTAAACAAAGGAGTTTGTTGAGAGGCATGAAAGGAGAAGATAGGAGAGCCTGAGTCCCAGGGCTGTGACGGAGGGCACGCAGGCCCTGGGCAACTTCAGCGAAGAAACCACAATCACCCTTTGCAATCGAGCTCTTGCCAAGTGGCACTGCAGATGGAGTGAGGGATTATTGTAATCCAGCTGTCTGCCAGAGTGGGGGACAGAATGGTGAGCTTAGGGCGCCATGGGGCGTCTCTGCTCTCACACTCAAATCCAGACACTGATCGAGCAGCAAGTGAGTGACTGATGTGGAGGGGAGGGTCATGGGTGGAGGGTTCTAGGTGGAGGGGAGGTCTGAGAGAGGGGCATTAGGACACAGACGCAGGGCCTTACAAACAACCCGTGGGTATGATGCAGCCTGGTGAACGAGGCTGCTGTGTCGGTGGCCGTGCTGTGGGTGCTTGATCCTTGCGGCATGCCCATGCCGATGGCAAGCAAACACACTGGTCCGACCAGGGCAAATGCCACCTATCTAGGCCGGAGCTCAGGTCGCAGGGATCTGCTTTAACCGTCGGTTAACTGAAGTCATCGCGTTAATAGGCAGGCAGCACAGAAGACAGGCTGCTCCTCACCCAACATGGTCAACCCCCACGCCATACACAACCAAACTAGTCCCCCCCCCCCCCCCACCCCCCCGCCTGCCCAGCCGTTGGCCCCAACCGGCTAAACCTTTGAATCCACATACCTGTCTGAATGCTTTTCACCGTGGTATTTTGTAGAAGCCTTACTGACTTCCACTGGCAGCTTGTTCCATGCAACCCACCCCCCTTCTGTGTGTAAATGTACTACTTCTCAGATCACCTTTAGAAATCTCCCTTATCCTTTCCCCTCCAGCTACATACTCCCCTACAATGGGTTTTTCACAGTGTCGCACGGTAGAGTTGCCCTGCTTCACAGCGCCAGAGACACTGTGTTGAATTGATCCTGACTACGTGTTGCTGTCTGTCATGGGTCTGTTATGGTCCTCCCTGTGATACTTCGTGTGGTTTCTTCTCGTTCCGACGAATCTTGGTTTTCTCCCCCAAATTCTACCCAGACGTGCCTCTTTGGTTTCAAGGTGGGAAAAGGTGGCACCGTGCCCCCTTACATACGTATCGTGGGGACCTCCTTGTTCATACTGTGTCAATGAAATAAATGACACTGTCGGTACAGCAGGCACAGTTGAAGAAAGCGAATATGGCATGTTTGGCCTTCATAACAAGAGGAATTGCTATGAAGGGCCTTCCTGTTCTTCATTGTACAGGCCGCTATTCGACCGCCAACCTGACCTTTGATTATTGTCGTGCAGCTTTTTTGTTCCCCTATTTGAGGAAGGACATTCTTGCGTATATGAGAGAGTGCATTGTAGGTTTTACAAGGTTAATTCCCGGGATGGCGGGACTGTCATAATGCTGATATAATGGAAGGCGGCTTGGCTTGTTACACTCTGGAGTTTAGAATATGAGAGGGGAATCTATTTGTTGAAGGATCTTAAAGTGCCGAATGGCCTACTCCTTTCACCTATTGTCTTCAACCCGAATCGCGTCACCCCATTCCTTCTCCCCAGAGATTGCGCGGCCTTTCCCACTGAGTACTTTACTTTCTCCGCAAATACCTTCACCTTTGGCGTCTGTACATCAGACTAGGAGTTTAATGTTATGAACAACTCTGGAGCGACTTGCCCAGGCTGTAACGTCCACTGACTTTGATTCTATTATTAACAGTGAGTGTCCGGGCAGGGACTGTTACATGATGGGCTGGCAACTGATACAGGTGGCTGCTCCACACAATAACATTTCGGGACGTCTCAGGTAATGGAGAAATACTTCACAGGCATGTCATCCTGAAACAAATGCGTCTGCCCTTATGTTGGGGTTGGGGACGGGACATCTATAGTTTATTTAGGCCCTTTGGGCCAATGAGTGTCCGCACTGACCATCGATCCCCGCACATTAACACTATCCTACCACATGCGAGGGACAATTACACTTATAATCTACAAACCTGTACTCTTTGGCATGTGGAAGGAAACCGGAGTACCCGGATAAAACCCGCATGGTCGGTCACAGGGTGAACGTACAAAATCCACACAGGCACATACAGGGTTAGGATTGAACCCGGGGTATCTGGCGCTGTTAGTCAAGTGATCAGCTTAACTCTACACCGCTGCACCAACCTGTCATATGGGAGGTAATGTCTCCGCTGGTGGGCGGGCGATAGGAACTCTCGAGTTCTCCATTGCTTATGTGAAAATGTCACAAGGCAAATTTTCTCTGCTTTTAATATTATTTCAACAAATCACTCATATCTGTGGTGTGAATATTCATACTTGATTGAAAAATACATATGACAACCTGCTTTGGCTCACCTTGCCCATGGTGACCAAGATGCCCCATCTACACTATTCCCCCACCACCCACCGTTTGGCTTCATTCCATCTAAACAATTTCTGTCCGAGTCCTGTCGAAATGTCTTTTAAATGTTGTAAATAGTCCCTGCCTCAACTACTTCCCCCGATCACCCTTTCCATGCACCCACCGCCCTCTGTGTTGAAAATTCTCTGCCTCAGAGGGCGGTGGAGGCCAGTTCTCTGAATGCTTTCAAGAGAGGAGCTAGATAGGGCTCTAAAAATAGCGGAGGAACCGGGGAACTTTGGTGGGGGACTGATTGGGTATGATCAGCCATGATCACATTGAATGGCGTTGCTGGCTCGAAGGCCGAATGGCTTACTGCTGCACCTATTATCTATTGTCTATAAAAAGTGTGCCCCTCAGTTCCTATTAAATCTTTCCCCGCACACATTAAACTTATATCTTCTGGTTCTTGTTTTTCCGCGAATCTGGGGAAAAATACTAGGTATTCACCCGATGTTGACCATCGTCACCCGTCCACACTATTTCTATGTTATCCCCACTTTCTCATCCACTCCGTACACACTAGGGGCAATTTACAGAGGGCCGATTAACCTACAAACCTGCACGTTTTTGGGATGTGGGAGGAAACCGGAGCACCTAGAGAAAAACTCAAGTGATCACATGGGAGAAACATGCAAACTCCTCACAGAGTGCGCCCGAGAACCCTGATCTAGTCTCTGGCGCTGTGTGAGCAGCAGCTCCACAACTGCAGAAATGCTGATCTCAGCTTATTGTCACGTGTACCGAGGCCACAGTGAAAAGCTTTTGTTGCAGTCATGGAAGACTGTACAATCGAAAGCCGTCCCCAGTGTTATGTGGATTACACAGTGAACCTTATAAATGTGCTGCCACTTTCAGCTTTCTCTTCAGACAGCGAATGTTCTCAGCAGGTTACGTGTCCATGACCCACCCCCCTGTTGTGTCTTGATGTTGTTTTGTCACGTCAGCCTGGGGCAGAATGGTTGTCCCATTCC
Source organism: Leucoraja erinaceus (assembly GCF_028641065.1). Taxonomy (NCBI): domain Eukaryota; kingdom Metazoa; phylum Chordata; class Chondrichthyes; order Rajiformes; family Rajidae; genus Leucoraja; species Leucoraja erinaceus. The sequence continues at coordinate 16,542,896 of NC_073410.1, read as the reverse complement.
TTGCTGATATCGGCTGAGAGTCTATCCTGTGACACATTTTTTGTGTGACACACACAACCGTATCTTTTACACACCGTTCCTTGGCAGCTCTTCGACACTGTGGACACTTTGTGAGATTAGACCCATGTTTAGTTTTAGTTTAGTTTTAGAGATTCAGAATGGAAATGGGCCCTTCGGCCCACCGAGTCTGCGCGGACTAGCGTGCTAAAAAAACCCCGTACACTAGCACTATCCTGCACGCTAGGGACACTCTACAGAAGTCATCTATACCACACGCTCCATCACTCAACTCAAAGTTTTAGTTTTGTTTCATTTTACTGTAGAGATTCAGCGTGGAAAACATGTTGTTTCGGGGCCCACCGAATCCGCGCACGAAGACCATCGATCAATCATAAACATCCCTAGAGAAACATAGAATTCAGAGAAAATAGGTGCACAGTTGGCCATTCTGCCCTTCAAGCCTGCACCACCATTCAATATGATCATGGCTGATTATCCAAAATCAGTACCCCGTTCGTTCCTGCTTTCTCCCCATATCCCTTGATTCTGTTAGACGTAAGAGCTAAATCCAACTACCTCTTGAATATATCTAGTTCTGTGTGATCACACTTTCTCATCCACACAAGGGGCGATTTGCAGAGGGCCAATTAATCTACAAACACGTACATATTTGTAGTGTGGATGGAAACCGGAGCACCCGGAGTAAGTCATGCAGTCACAGGGAAAACGTACATACTCCGTGCAGACAGCGCCGAGCCCGGGTCTGTGGCGGTGTGAGGCAGCAACTCTACCGCTGCGCCAACGACTACCTGCACGAGCTCCATTACTCAGTAGTGGGGTGGTGACTGTATAGAGGTGATCAGTGTGACTATCATGAGTACAGTCAGAGCTGGAGCTGGCCATGTTAGACACTGTTCAGCAACACGGACGGATCTTGCAAACAAACATCCTGAACTGAGAGCAAACAACTCCCAACTCAAATAGCAATACCTGACGGGCCAGTTTCCATGCCGCCACATCAGCCTGAGACAGAATGTTGTCCAATATTTGCTGGCTTCAGACACGAGAGTCGATCCTGCCACACATTTTTGTGTGACACGTAATTGTAACTTTATTACATTTGTTGGCAGCGATGAGTGTGAGCTGTGTACACTTTTGTCAGATTACAACCATGTTTAGTTTAGTTCGGAAATACGCGCAGAAACAGGCCTTGCGGTCCACCGGGTCCGCGCCGACCAACGATATCCACACACTGGCACTATCCTACACACACCAGTGACAATTCACAATCTTTACCAAAGCCAATTACTTACAAGTCCTTGGGTGTGCGGGAGGAAACCCGGAGCACCCCGAGAAAACCCACGCAGGTCAAGGGGAGAACGTACAAACTCCGTACAGACAGTACCCGTAGTCAGGATCGAACCGGGGCCTCTGACGCTACTGATGGGCCACCATGACGCTCAAACAAGAAAATATAAGCTTGTGGTTATATGTGGGATATATATTATATATATATACAGTTTTAAAGGAGATATACAGGGCAATGTTTTACGCAGAGGGTGGTGTGGAGAGTGGAACATGCTGCGGGGGGTGGGGGTGGTTTGCAAATACGATAGTGGTGTTTAAGAGACTTTCAGAATGGTGCATGGATATGCAGGGATGGAGGGATATGGATCACGGTGTAGCAGAAGGAGATTAGGTGAAGATGATATTGGTGGCACAGTGGCGCAGCGGTAGAGTTGCTGCCTCGCAGCGCCAGAGACCCGGGTTCAATCCCCGACTGCGGGTGCTGTCTGTACGGAGTTTGTACGTGCTCCCCGTGTCCTGCGTGGCTTTCCTCCGAGATCTTCGGTTTCCTCCCACACTCCAAAGACGTGCAGGCCTGGAGGTTAATTGGCTTTGGTAAAATTGTAAATTGTCTCTAGTGTGTGTAGGGTAGTGTTAATATGCAGGGATGGCTGGTCGGTGTGGACTCAGTGGGCCGAAGGGCCCTGTTTCTGATCTATCCCCCCCTCTATAAAGTAAACTAAGAAAAATATCCTGTACGTTATGGACATATTGTGCGAGGGGGCATGTTCTTGTGCTGTATGTTCTATGTTCTTTGATAGCTCAGAATCCATACAAACAGATCATTCTCTAACTGGCCCACCATTGTATACAAGAGTTGACATCCAGAATAGGGGGTCCTCACTACATCCTCACTCCCAGCCTGTGGGGCTGCCACTGCCTCACAGCGCCGGAGACCCGGGTTCGATCCTGGCCTCAGGTGTTGTCTGTATGTGGTTTGCACAGTCTACCTGTGACCACGTGGGTTTTCTCCGGGTGCTCCGGTTTCCTCCCACATCTCAAAGACGTACGGGTTTGTAGGTTAATTGGCCCTCTGTAAACTTGCCTCTTGTGTGTTGGGGGTGGATGAGACAGTGGGATACGAGTGTGAACGGGAGATCGATGGTCGGCGTGGACTCGGTGGGCCGAAGGGACAGTTTCCATGCTGTTACCTTCTCCCAGCTAACAATGATCTAGTATACATTTTCCTTGATCTTCATCCCCTTTGTCCTGTTTTCACACCTTACACTTCCTTATCTATGTTTCTCCCTCTCCCCTAACATCAGCCTGAAGAAGGATCTCGACCCAAAACGTCACCCATTCCTTCTCTCCAGAGATGCTGCCTGACCTCCTGAGTTAGTCCAGCACTTAGTGCCTTCTTTTGTAAACCAGCATCACCAGTTCCTTGTTTCTACTTTAGAAATATGATTTCTATTCTCAATCACATCTTACAAGTGCCTTAAGTCTCTGTAACTCAGCTGAGGGCTAACAGGCCCACCTGCTCCACCTAGGCCCCTTGGAACGTCCCCCCTCAGCCCCCTTTACTCTGAACAGAACAAGACAGCACCAAAATTAAACTATGTGCAGGAAGGAACTGCAGGTGCTGGTTTACACTGAAGATAGACACAAAACGCTGGAGTAACTCAGCAGTAACTCAGAGTCTGATGAAGGGTCCCGACCCAAAACATCGCCTATTCCTTTCCTCCAGAGATGCCGCCTAACGTGCTGAGTTAATATAGATCTAGTGTGAGAGGGTGATTGATGGCCAGCATGGACCCAGTGGGCTGAAGGGCCTGTTTCCGTGCTGTATCTTTGAACTCTTAGCTCAGATCACCTAAGAGGGCATTGATAATATCATCCGTTTTGACAACAACACTTACAATAGTTGAACAATTCTCTGAAACGTGGAGATCACAACTCCGGGATTTTGGACGAGCTCTCTGAAGTGTGTAGGAAGGAACTGCAGATGCTGGTTTAGACACAAACTGCTGGAGTAACTCAGCTGTAACTCAAGAGTCTGAAGAAGGGTCTCAACCTGAAACGTCACCCATTCCTTTTCACCAGAGATGCTGCCTGACCCGCTGAGTTCCTACAGCATTTTGTGTCTAATCGGAATTAATCTAACTGGAGGCTGCAATGACTCAATTTATTCCTTCCACCCTATTTATATATGACGTTAGGAATCATCTCATCCCTGGCATTATTCCTGCATCCAAGGAGAATTGGAAAATGATGGTCAGAAGCCCCTGTAATTTCCTCCCTTGTATTTTGTAACAGCCTGTGTTTTTAGTTTAGTTTTTAGAGATACAGCTCAGAAACAAGCCCATCGGACCACCGAGTCTGCACCGACCAGCCAGTCCCCGCACAAAAACGCTATCCTACCAACACTAGGGACAATTTACATTTATACCAAGCTAATTAACCTCCAAACATGTACGTCTTGGAGGTCTTTGGAGTGTGGGAGGAAAATTGATGGTGTCGGAGAAAACCCACGCGGTCATGGGGAGAACGTACAAACTCAGTACGGGCAGCACCCGTAGTCAGGATGGAAACCAGGGTCTCTGGCGCTGTAAGGCAGCGACTCTAAACCGCTGCGCCACCGTGGGCGCCAACCGTGCCAGACCATCTTGTTGATGGCTACCACTTGCAAAGATACAAACCCCCTGATTGCTACAACTCTTTGCGACATTTATCCCCTTCAAGATCGACGAGCTCCTGAACTATCAAGACCCGCAACAGCCTACTCGTACACAAGTTCTGGACAGACCCCATTTCAAAGGCTTGGATAGAGTGGACGTGGAGAGGATTGGTTTCCCCTCATGGGGAGAGTCCAGGACCCAGGGCACAGCCTTAGAATAAAAGGACGTACCTTTAGAATGGAGATGCGGGAGAAATTTCTGTAGCCGGAGGGTGGTGAATCTGTGGAATTCATTGCCACACATGTGGCACCGTGGGTTTGCGGAAGAGTTGCTTGCCCTACAGCGCCAGAGAACCAGGTTTCGATCCTGACCATGGGCGCTGTCTGGTACGGAGTTTGTACGTTCTCCCTGTGACCTGCATGTGTTAGTCTGGGTGCTCCCGGTTTCCTCCCATGCTCCATGACATGCAGTCTTTTGGCTTGGTAGTAATTGTAAATTGTCCCTAGTGTGTGCAGGGTAGAGTTAGTGTGGGGGAAATCACACTGGGTAGGTCGAAGGGCCTGTTTCCACATTGTATCTCTAAACTAAACCAAGGATGGTTGTGGAGGCCAAACCTTTGGGTATTTTTAAACCGAAGATTGATACGTTCTTGGTTAATATGGGTGTCAGGGGTTATGGGGGGAAGGTAGGAGAATGGGGTTCAGAGGGAAAGATAGATCAGCCACGATGGAATGACAAAGAGAACTTGAAGGGGCGAATGGCCTATTTTGCTCCGATATCTTTTGATCGTAAATTATTTGCTTGAAATGTTACCCACACCCATCACGTTCACACGCACCACTCACCCGGGCAAGAAATACAAACAGAACATTCTGGAAACACTCGGCAGGTCAGGCGGCATATGTGGACAGAGAAGCGGTCAACATTTCAGTTACCGCATCTTTCATCAGAACTGGGGAAGAGAGGAAACCAGGAGATACAAGGAGGACTGGACGGTGGTGCAGCGGTAGAGTTGCTGCCTCACAGCGCCGGAGGCCCGGGTTCGACCCTGACCACGGGTGCTGTCTTTAGGGAGTTTGTACGTTCTCCATGTGACCACGTGGGTTTTCTCCGGGTGCTCTGGTTTCCTCCCACACTCCGAAGACGTGCAGGTTTGTCGATTAATTGGCATCGGTAAAATTGTAAACTGCCCCTAGTGTGTGTGTGTAGGATAGTATCTAGTGTACAGGGTGATCGCTGGTCGGCGCAAACTCGGTGGGCCGAAGGGCCTGTTTCCACAATGTATCTTTAGAATCTAAAGTAAGGACTATGCCCTCTGGTCTTTGACATTTCCATCCTGGGAAAAGGTTATGACTGGCTGCCCTCTGTGGCTCTCATCATTTTATATATTTAGTTTAGTTGTAGTTTAGTTTAGAGATACAGCGCGGAAACAGGCCATTCGGCCCATCACATCACCACTGACCATCGATCCCCGCACATTGATTCTACCATCACATACCAGGGACAATTTACATTTATACCAAGTCTATGAACCTACAAACCTGCAGGCCTTTGGAGTGTGGGAGGGAGACCGAAGATTTCGGAGAAAAGGAACGCGGTCACGGGGAGAACGTACAAACTCCACACAGACAGCACCTGTAGTCAGGATCAAACCCGGGTCTCTGGCGCTGGACGGCAGCGACTCTACCGCTGCGCCACCGTGCCACATTTCTATAAGGTCTGACGTAATGCAAGCATTTTAGTGCCGGACAAACCCCTATACGTTTTATTTAAGGTAGTTACAGCTTTGGAAAATATCTTCCGATTGCTATTTGTGAAACAATTAGTCATCCTACAAACATTCCCACCCCCTCACTCTACACTCCAATACTCTCTTGTAAGCTAGACACACAGAAAATATCATTACACTGCATTTTCTTCAAAACCCTTAATGGTTCAATGGTTTCTTTATTGTCACGTGTACCAAGTTACAGTGAAATACTATTTTTTTGCAGACAGCTGAGCGAGACTATCCTCGTACATAAAGCACCATCCCCCTGGTAGTACAGGGTGTACAGAACAGCCCACTGAGTCCATATGCACGAGGTGCCATGTTGGGGCCATTTCCCAGTCCCAGGCGTAGTTGGCCACAATGGCCTGTTGCAGCCGTCGCCTGCATTCTGGTCATCCCGTGAACCGTCGTCCCGGCCCTCTTCAGCCCTTGTTACCCAGCGGGGGTGGGGGGCTCCCGAAGTTGACCCTGAGGCCGCGGAAGGTAAGACCCCTGGATCCTCTCCCTTTGACCAGCGTCCACCATCATCTCCCTCCATCCCCCTCTCCGTGGGCTCCTGGTTCCGCAGCGGGAGGGACGGGCCTGTCGCCGGGATGCGGCCGTGGATCGCCGTAATTCCTGGCGGTTTTGACGTCCGATAGTCTTCACGGTGACAAATAGTGTCTGTTCTCACACTCTGTCGAGCTGGTGTCGCACGGTGCGGTCATGGCAGCAGCAGCCCAAGGATCATCAGAAGCAAAGGTCAAGGGGGAAAAGATTGAATAGAGATCTGAGGGGTAATGTTTCCACACAGAGGGTGGTGGGGTGTATGGAACAAGCTGCCAGAGGAGGTAGTTGAGGCTGGGACTATCCCAACGTTTAAGAAACAGTTAGACCTGAACATGGATAGGACAAGTTTGGAGGGATATGGACCAAGCGCAGGCAGGTGGGACTAGTGTAGCTGGGACATGTTGGCTGGTGTGGGCAGGTGGGACTAGTGTAGCTGGGACATGTTGGCTGGTGCGGGCAGGTGGGACTAGTGTAGCTAGGACATGTTGGCCGGTACGGGCAGGTGGGACTAGTGTAGCTAGCTGGCACATGTTGGACCTGGTGCGGGCAGGTGGGACTAGTGTAGCTAGGACATGTTGGCTGGTGCGGGCAGGTGGGACTAGTGTAGCTAGGACATGTTGGCTGGTGCGGGCAGGTGGGACGAAGGACCTGTTTCCACACTGTATCACTCTACGACTCTAAGTTATATCACTGTTAATCTCACTTCCCTTCCACATTCCCCACTCACAGTCTTACCTTTTGGTGGCCCCTTCCTGACGATTTCTTCAGCTGGCCCAACGCTTGTCTCTGCAGTTCCCAGCTTTGCATTGTAAGGCAGTAGCATTGAGGTGTGCAGGAAGAGCGTTAAGCCAGCCCAATAGTCCACTGGAGGCACCAGGAACTGCAGATGCTGGTTTACAAAAACAAAGATACAAAGTGCTGGAGTAACGCAGCGTCTATGGACAACACCGACAGGTAAGGTTTCGGGTCTGAAGAAGAGTCCCGTCCTGAAATGTCACCGACTCATGTCCTCCAGAGATACTTCAAGGGGATGTTTAAGAAGGAACTGCAGATGCTGGTATAATCGAAGGTAGACAAAAGTGCTGGAGAAACACAGCAGGCGAGGCAGCATCTATGGAGCGAAGGAAATAGGCAACATTTGGGGCCAAAACCCTTCTTCAGACTTCAAGGGGATGTTTGTTTGGCAGAGATTGCAAGATTCTTGGTTAGTGCGGGTGCTAAGGGTTATGAATGAATGAATGTATGAATGAATGAATGAATGAATAAATTTATTGGTCAAGTATGTACACATACAAGGAATTTGCCTTGGTACTCCGCTCACAAGTAACAACACAACATACAGTAATAATTAAGAATGACACATAAAACATTAAACATTAAGAATAAAACATTATAGCTTAAACATGTGAATGAAATCAAATACCAGAGCAAAAGGAGGCTACAGACTTTTGGTTGTTGAGTAGAGCTACTGCTCGTGGATAAAATCTGTTTTTATGTCTGGCTGTGGCAGCTTTGACAGTCCGGAGTTGCCTTCCAGAGGGAAGTGATTCAAAGAGTTTGTGGCCAGGGTGAGAGGGGTCAGAGATGATCTTGCCCGCTCGCTTCCTGGCCCTTGCAGTGTACAGTTCGTCAATGGAGGGAAGGTTGCAGCCAACAACCTTTTCAGCTGATTGGACGATTCGCTGCAGCCTCCGAATGTCGTTCTTGGTGGCTGAGCCAAACCAGACCATGATGGAGAAGGTGAGGACAGACTCTACGATGGCCGTGCAGAGTTGGACCACCATTACTTGTGGCAGATTGTGTTTCCTCAGCTGCCGCAGGAAGTACATCCTCTGTTGTGCCTTTTTGACTCGGTGGAATCGATGAGGTCCCTGGAGATGATGGTTCTAAGGAACTTAAAAAACTCCACAGATGTGACTGTGGTGTTGTTGATGGTGTGTGAGGGGAGGGGAAGGGGAGCTCTCCTAAAGTCTACTATCAATTCCACCGTCTTAAGAGCATTGAGCTCCAGGTTATTACAAAGGCACCAGGACGCCATCTGTGACACTTCCTGCCTGTAGGCAGATTCCTCCCCATCCTGGATCAGTCCAATCAGGGTTGTGTCATCCGCAAACTTGAGAAGCTTGACAGAGGTGTCTGTGGAGGTGCAGTCGTTGGTGTAGAGAGAGTGGAGGAGAGGCGAGAGTATGCAGCCTTTGCTCTTCCAATTGAAAGCCGAGGACATTCCTTTAACTGAGGAAGAATTTCTTTAGTCAGAGGGTGGTGAATCTGTGGAATTCATTGCCACAGAGAGCTGTGGAGGCCAAGTCATTGGGTATTTTTAAGGTGCAGATTGACGTTGTTGATTAGTAAGGCTGTCACGGGTTATGGGGTGAAGGCAGGAGAATGGGGAGGGAAAGATGTATAAGCCATGATTGAACGGCAGAGTAGACATGATGGGCCGAATGGCCTTATTCTGCTCCGAGAATGTATGAACATGAGGAACCATGAGGCAGTGAGTCACGTACACCAGCAAGAAGATGTTGCATTGGCTCAGAATAAATCATGACAGTAGCACAAGGATAGTAACTTGTTTGCAACTTGTTTACGACATGAATGGGTACAGGAAGCTGAGTTACTCCAGTAGTTCACTCACTGTCTGCAATCAGAGTAGCCCCGTGGATACTGAACTGGTGTGAAGGATGGCAGGGTGGCACAGAGCTGGAGTTGCCACCTCAGAGCGCCAGAGACCCGGGTTCGATCCTGACCTCGGCTGCTGTCTGTGCAGAGTTTGCGTGTTCTGCCCGTGACTGCATGGGTTTTCTCCGGGGTCTCGGGTTTCCCCCCACGCTCCATATTACACATTTACACGGCCCTACACACACTAGGGAGTTTACATTTGTACCAAGCCAAGTAACATGTAAACCTGCGCGTGTTTGGAGCGTGGGAGGAAACTGAAGAACTCTGAGAAAACCCACGCGGGTTACGGGGAGAACGTATAAACCCCGTACAGGCAGCGCCCGTAGTCGGGATCAAATCCGGGTCTCTGGCGCTGTGAGGCAGGAACTCCACCGACTAAAGAACAGTAGATTGATGCATGCAGGTCGATGTTCTGTTTCTTATTCTGCTGTATGTTGTAAGTGAGTCATGCAACTTATTATCACGGCGGTAATGTCAGGATTTACTCTGGGCCGATGCATCATTGTTTTCCTGGCGTGTGTGGTTTCTCTGCTTCACTTCCCCATCCAAGCTCCTTGCTCTTCCAACTCCCATCCCTTTGAGCACCGTTCCATCTTTCCCCATTGAAGTCTTTGTTTCCTTTCCAAGTTACTTGAACATGCTTGAGGAACAAACTCGCTGGGTTCGTGGCCAAGTCTAATGTTATCACCGGTTCTCAGCCTTTTCTTCATCAATTCCCAATATTTTTCATTTCTTTTCAGTTTCTCTTGCCCGTTGAGCAGTGACACGGTGGCGCAGCGGGTAGAGCTGCTGCCTCACAGCGCCAGAGACCCGGGATTCGATCCTGACCTCGGGTGCTGTCTGTGCGGAGTTTGCATGCTCTCCCTGTGATCGCGTGGGTTTCCTCCGGGTGCTCCGGCTGCCTCTCACACCCCAAAGAAAGGCGGGTTTGCAGGTAAATGGCCTCTAATTTGTAGGGAGTGGATGTGAAAGTGAGTTAACATAGAACCAGTGTGACTGGGTGATCGATGGTTGACATGGATTCGGTGGGCCGAAGGGCCTGTTTCCATGCTGTATCTCTAAACTAAACTCCACTGAACAGAACTCAACTAAACTAAACTAGACTAAACTGAGCTGAACTACGCTAAACTAACTTCAATACTCATGCAAGCTTGAGTTTGGCCATTTTAATCCATTTTCTGTTATTAGATACATTCTGGTCAGCTGGTCAGGGGGTGAACACTTTGATTCACGTTGTGGTCAGGAGATAGTGGCTATGAACTTCGAGCAGTGCAGTGCTGAGTGAGTGCTGTATGTGGAAACCATGCTCAAAGAGGAACCCAGCCTCTGTGTCGGAAGGGTGTGGGACATCTCGTGGTGTTGCTTGAGGAAGAGCAGGAATGTTCTCACCACGACTGACCAACATCACAAACAAAAAACTCATTCGCGGTTAGTTGATGAGCTCATGTGATAGGAGCGGAATTAGGCCACTCGGCCCATCAAGTCTACTCTGCCATTCAATCGTGGAAGTCAGTGCAATGAACCGGCATCCAAAACACAACAGTGGCTAAAGTTCACTCTCTGAGCTTCGAGGTGGTGAGAACCAAGAATGTTTTATTGTCATGTCCCAAAATGGAACAATTACATATATAATTGCAGCAGCAGAACAGATATCTAAACATAGTATTCTCTAAAACCCACAATGAACAAAAAATAGTTAAATATATATATTTAAATAGACAACAACAGTGCAAAGTAAAAAATAATGCCCCCAAATTGATGTAGTTCAGAGCTTATTTGGAAGTGGTCGTATTTGGTCTGATGGCTGCAGGGAAGAAGCTGCTGCTGAACCTGGACGTTACAGTTTCAGGCTCCTGTACCTTCTTCCTGATGGCAGTGGTTAAATGAGAGTTGTCAAGACCATCTCTTATCGACCTGTGCATAACTCACATTTTCCCATTCCCTGCATCTCTCTGTGCCAATCCAAAAGTCTTTTGAAAGCCACCAGCGTATCTGCCTCAACCACAACACAGAGAAAACCCACGCAGCTCACAGGGAGAACGTACAAACTCCATACAGACTGCACCCGCAGTCAGGATCGAACCCTGGTCTCTGGCGCTGTGAGGAAGCAACTCTACCGCTGCGCCGCTTAAAGCAGGGGATCCTGTAGATCTTTTTGATGGTGGGGTTGTCAATACCTGTGATGGACTAAGTAATATCCTCCCACTTTCTGCAGCCTCCATCGTTCCTGAGCATAGTGTGATACATCCAGTCAGTAAACTCTCCACCCCATACTTGTAAAAGTTCTATAAAGTCCTTGGCAACATGGATTAAAATTCAAATCCTCTTTCCTCCTAGTTACTTTCATGTTAACGTTCATTGATCCAAATACAAGAATACCTGATCACCTCTGAACCAAAAATCTACCATCATCCCATCCTCTCAGACTGAAGAAGAGTCTCGACCTGAAACGTCGCCTATTCCTTCTCTCCAGAGATGCTGCTGGTCCCACTGAGTTACTCCTGCATTTTGTGTCTATTTTCAAATGAAGTCACGCGCTCCAGAGGGCTGTGCGGACGCATGAAGTCGCGCCTGTCCTTCGCGGGACCGTCGCGCCTCAACGCGACCACGAGGTCGCGTAATTAGCGTGCCAAGGACACACGTAAGTGGGGCAGGGGCTATAAGCTCGGCCTACTGAGTGCAGCCTGATCCTCACCCTTAGCCGATGCAACGCAGGCTTCGCTTGAGAAAGGAGAACACGGGAAGCGTGTGTGGAATGTTTGGCTGTCAGCTGGGAGTTATTAGCATCGGGACGGCAAATTCAGGAGAGGGTTGCCAAGCTCAGGAACACTGCATCTTGCAGCCAGTCGTAATAGCCAGGCACCACTCCAGACACAGCCTGCTGCCAAAGGATTTTACTATCAGCAGCTTTAAGGCACCGACATCAACCCTCAGGGCTATAGAGTCACAGCCGAGAAACAGGCCCTTCAGCCCAACTAGCCCACACCGGCCAACATGTCCCAGCTACACTAGTCCCACCTGCCTGTGTTTGGTCCATATCCAAACCTGAATGATCCATGTACCTGTCTAACTGTTTCTTAAACGTTGGGATAGTCCCTGCCTCAACTACCTCCTCTGGCAGCTTGTTCCATACACCCACCACCCTCTGTGTGGTATATCTACCGCTCAAATTCCTATTAAATCTTTTCCCCTTCACCTTAAACCTGGTCCTCGATTCACCTACCCTGGACAAGAGACTCTGTGCATCTACCCGATCTATTCCTCTCATGATTTGGACACCTCTGCAAGATCACCTCTCATCCCCCTGCGCTCCAAGGAATAGAGACCCAGCCTAGTCAACCTCTCTCTGCAGCTCAGACCCTCGAGTCCTGGCCATTGTCAGCTCCAAGGAGAAGCAAAGAACAGGAAGACCAAATGCTTTAGCATTAAAATAGAATCCTTGCATGTTTCTGTTTTGTGCATCATGGTAATGTTTCGTTTAGGTTTAGTGTAGAGTTTGGTTTAGAGATACTGCAGGGCTAGGCCATTCGGCCCATCATGACTATTCTGACATTCAATGAGATCATGTATGTTCTTTTACCTCAGTGCCATCTGGTTTAGTTTAGTTTTAGGTTAGAGATACAGTGTGGAAACAGGCCCTTCGGCCCACCGAGTCCATGCTGACCAGCGATCACCCGCTCACACTAGTTCTATGTTATCCCATTTTGACATCCACTCCCTACACACTAGGGGCAACTTTACACAGGGCCAACTAACCTCCGGACCCGCATGTTTTAAGAGTTTGGTTTAGAGGTACAGTGTGGATACAGGCCCTTCGGCCCACCCGGTCCACACTGACCAACAATCACCCGTCCACTTGTTCTATCCCACACACTAGGGACAATTTACAGATGCCAATTATCCTGCAGACCTGCATGTCTTTGGGAGGAAACTGGAGCACCCAGAGAAAACCCACACGGTCATAAGGAGAACGTGCAAACTCCGCAGAGTCAGCACCCAAGGTCAGGATCAAACCCGGGTCTCTGGCGCTCTAATTCTGTTGTTTTCATGATTGTTAGGCAATTAGATCACCCCCCCCCCCCCCCCGTACACTAGCACTATCCTACACTCGGGACAAGTGACTATTTATAGAAGCAAATTAACCTGCAGGTCTTTGGGATATGGGAGGAAACCGGAATACCCAGACTAAATCCCACAGACGTGCGGGTTTGTTGGTCAATTGGCCTCTGTGAATTCCTCCTCGTATGTAGGGAGTAGATGTAAAAGTGGAACACCGTAGCACAACGTTGAACAAGGGTGAATGTGTGATCGATATGGACATGGTGGGCCAAAGGGCCTGTTTTTCATGCAGCATCTATAACCTCAGCAGCAACGTTGGCTAAAGACACCTTAACAAGGGGGAGATTAGTTCTGTATCTAATCTGCCAAACTTCATGTGATAGGAGCAGATGGAGTTTTATATGTTCCAATGAAATCATTTCACATTCTTAAAACTCAATAGACCTTAATCATTCTGATGCTTGTCATCCCAGGGAGTTATCGAGTTAATATTTGATGCACTCTCTCTAGAGTACGGGCTTGTAGGCTAATTGTCCCTCTGTAAATTGTCCATGGTGTGTAGGGAGTGGATGTGAATGGGATAACTAGTGTGAAGGGGTGATCGATGGTCGACGTGGACTCGCTGGGCCGAAGGGCCTGTTTCCATGCTGTATCTCCAAGTGAAACCAACAGAGCGCTGTCAGGGAGGTTTAGTTTAGAGATACAGCACGGAAACAGGCCCTTCGGCGCATGGAGTCGATGCCGACCAGCGATCCCCGCACACTAGTTCCATCCTACACACAGTAGGGACAATTTACAATTATACTGAAGCCAATTAACCTTCAGACGAAACACGTCTTTGGAGTGTGGGTGGAAACAGGAGCACCCGGAGAAAACCCACGCGGTCACGGGGAGAACGTGCAAACTCCGTACTGACAGCACCCAAAGTCAGGATCGAACCTGGGTCTCTGGCACGGTGAGGCAGCAACTCTACCGCTGCGCCACTTGAAGCAGGGGATCCTGTAGATCCTGTTGATAGTGGGATGGTCAATACTTGTGATGGGCTGGGTAATATCTTCCCACTTTCTGCAGCCTCCATCGTTCCTGAGCATAGTGTGATACAACCAGTCAGTAAACTCTCCACCCCATACTTGTGAAAGTTTTATAAAGTCCTTGGCAACATGGATTAAAATTCAAATCCTCTTTCCTCCTAGTTACTTTCATGTTAACGTTGATTGATCCAAATACAAGGATACCTAATCACCTCTGAACCAAAAATCTGCCATCCTTCAACATTTAAAAAATACTCTTGTTATTTTATACTTTTCCCAAAAAAACAATGGCTTTGCCCTTTTCTGGTTAATCTCCCCGGTCCACTCCCACTCACCTTAACTCGTCCACACCTCCAGCGGTTTCTTGCCTTCCACGTAACAGGTCACATCGTGCGATCGTTTCGCTGAACACCTTCGCACAGTCTGCCTTGGCCTACGCAATCCCCAAACACTTTAGCTCCCCTTCCCATTCCCACACGGACCTTTCTGTCCTGGGCTTCCTCTACTGTCAGAGTGAGGCCCAGCGCAGGAACAGCATCTTACATTTCGCTTGGGCAGCTTACGTTGAATTTCCTAATTTCAAGTAACCTCTGCATTCCTTCCCTCCCCCCCCTCCCAGTCATCCTGCCAGTTCCACTATTCGCATTCATACATCCCTTCATTATCACCTCTTCCACAGCCAACAATGGACCATTGTGGGCTCTCTCCTCCCTTGGTCATCGGTGCTGGCTCTGATTTGTTTTGAACCTTTTCAGACCTCTAGTTTCCCTTCCCCGACTCTCAGTCTGAAGAAGGGTCTTGGCCCGAAACGTCACCCATTCCTTTTCTCCAGAGTTGCTGCCTGACCCGCTGAGTTACTCCAGCATTTTGTGTCTGTCTTTGGTGTAAACCAGCATCTGCAGTTCCTTCCGACACACTACGCCCAGTTTTGTATCAGAAATTCCAATCAGCTGGAGTCCGGTTCCCAATCCTTGACACCATACTGGTCAGGGTGTTTTTATTGTCATGTGTCCCAGTTACAACAATGACCTTCGTTTCCCCCCCCCCCCCCCCTACTCTACTCCTCCCCCCCTCCTGTCCCCCCCTCTCTACCCCCCTCTCCACCCTCCCTCCCCCCCCCCTCTCCTCCCCCCCTCTCACCCCCCTCTCTCCCCCCTTCCTCTCTCCCCCCCTCTCCTCCCCCCCCTCTCTCCTCCCCCCCTCTCTCCCCCCCCTCCCCTCCCCCTCTCCCCCCCCTCTCCTTTCTCTCCCTCTCCCTCTCCTCCCCCCCCTCTCCCTCTCCCCCTCTCTCTCGTCCCCCTCTCTCCCCCCCCCTCTCACCCCCTCTCTCCCCCTCTCTCCCCCTCTCCCTCTCTTTCCTTCCCTCCCCCCTCTCTCCCTCTTTCACTCCCTCTCTCCCTCACTCCCTCCTTCCTCCCCCCCTCTCCTCACTCCCCCCCCCTCTCCCCCCCTCCCCCCCCCCCTCTCTCCCTCCCCCCCCCTCTCTCCCCCCCCCTCTCTCCCCCCCTCTCTCTCCCCCTCTCCCTCCCCCCCCCCCTCTCTCTCTCTCTCTCCCCCGTCCTCCCCTCCATTAGCGTGAGTGCAGGAGGTGGGGGGGGGGGGGGGGGGTAGTCAGTGTGTGACGCTGCATGCCGCCTCCCCCCCCCACAACCACACGTTGGGGGAACAGACCTAACGGGTCTGCACTTGGTCTAGTATGTATATATATATATATATATATATATATATATATATACATAAAAATAAACAATAATAATACAAAAAGACAAAACTAATGCCCCCAAGACTAGTTCAGAGCTTATTTTGAGGTTGTAGTATTTATTAGCATGATGGCTGTGGGGAAGAATCTGCTCCTGAACCTGGACATTGCAGTTTTCAAGCTCCTGCACCTTCTTCCCGATGGCAGGGATGAAATGAAAGTGTGGTCATGGTGGTGTGGGTCTCTGATGATGCTGGCTGCCTTTTTGAGGCAGTGACTCCTGTAGATCCCTTCGATGGTGGGGAGGTCAGTACCCGTGATAGACCGGGCCGTGTTCACCACTTTGCGTGGTCTTCTTCGCCCCTGGGCGTTCGAGTTGCTGAACCAGTCCGTGATGCGACCAGTCTATATGCTCTCCACTGTTCACCTGTAGACCTTCCTAGTCGAAGACTCCCAACTTGTGAACGACTCTGCTTTCTGTCCATTAACCGTTCCTCAATGCCACTAGTGGATGATCTCAATCTCAGGTGCACTAATTTTATTTCAGCGCGGTGGCACAGGTGGTAGCGTTCCTGCTGCCTCACGGCGCCAGAGACACCGATCTCTTGCGCGGTGGCACAGGTGGTAGCGTTCCTGCTGCCTCACGGCGCCAGAGACACCGATCTCTTGACCTCAGGCGCTGTCTGTGTGTGGAGTTTGTACCTTCTCCCTATGACCACGTGGGTTTCCTCCAGGTCCTCCAGTTTCCTCCCACATCCCATGCGGACGTGCGGGTTTGTCGACTAATTGGCCCTCTGTAACTTGCCCCCTAGTGGATGAGAAAGTGGGGCAACTTAAAACGGGCGGCACGGTGGCGCAGCGGTAGAGTTGCTGCTTATGGCGCCAGAGACCCGGGTTCGATCCTGACTACTGGTGCTGTTTGTATGGAGTTTATACGTTCTCCCCGTGACCTGCGTGGATTTTCTCCGAGAACTTTGACTTCCTCCCACATGCCGAACACGTGCAGTTTTGCAGGTTAATTGGCTTTGGTGTAATTGTAAATTGCCCCTGGTGTGTGTAGAATGATGTTAGTGTGAGGCGATCATTGGTCGGCACGGGCTCAGTGGGCCGAAGAGCCTGTTTCCATGCTGTATCTCTAAACTAAACTAAACTAAACTAAACTAGTGTGAATGGGAAACCAATGGTCAGCATGGACTCGGTGGGCCGTTTCCATGCTGTATCTCTAAACTACGTTTAATAATCTGTGTGTGTCACTTGAGTTGAAGACCGTCTGAATGTCTAAATATGCCAATCCATTGGATCATATATATCTATTCTGTTATTTACAACATCCAAAAAAATTCTCATCGTTTTGTCAATATTCGTCATATTTCCCTTCAATAAATCAGCATTGACTCTTCTCTTCCCTGTTCATCCCCTGCTATCACTCATGAAGCCCCTCTCTAGACTAAGTCTGCTAAGAAAGAATGTTATAAGAGGTAGCTTGAAGGCACTGTTATTAACTCTCAGCATGCCACTCTTAATTGATTCCAGCTCTTTTTCCTGTAACCACGTCTCAGTTTCTCTCTCTCTCTCTCTGTTTTTCCTCCCCCCTATAATTGTGCGATTACATTTGCTACCTTTCAGTATTTGGAAAGTATTCTTGAGTGGATGGAATTTTTGAAGACCCGTTATCCACGTAGACTAGTAGAAAAAAGGAACAGCAAATGTTTGGTTTACAAATAAAAAGGCACAAAGTGCTGGAGTAACTCAACAAGTTTAGTTTAGTTTCGTTTAATTTAGAAATACAGCGTGGAAACAAGTTCTTTGGCCCACCGAGTCTGCACCGACCAGCGATCCCTGTACACTAGCACTATCCCCCTTCCTCTTCTTGCGTATGGTATGCACAGCCTAAAGTTGTAGGACAACTTGTTAGACAGTAGACAATAGACAATAGACAATAGGTGCAGGAGTAGGCCATTTGGCCCTTCGAGCCAGCACCGCAATTCAATGTGATCATGGCTGATCATCCCCAATCAGTACCCCATTCCTGCCTTCTCCCCATACCCCCTGACTCCGCTATTTTTAAGAGCCCTATCTAGCTCTCTCCTGCCTCCAATTGTTCTATTTGATCTTATTTGATTGTGTACGCCGTGTTGATTGCATTCGTCAAAACAGGGCGGACCACGTGAAGGTTGCAACCTCCCACCCCAGCACTATCCTACACACTAGGGACAATTTATCATTTTACCGAAGCCAATTAACCTACAAACCTGTACTTCTTTGGAATATTGGAGGAAACTGGAGCACCCGGAGAAAACCCACGCTGTCATGGGGAGAACGTACAAACTCTGTACGGAAAAGCACCCGTAGTCAGGATCGAACCCGGATCTTTTTTGCACAAAAAAATAAATAAGTAAACTCAGGTAAATAAGCTGGAGAAGTGGTTCTAACACTCTGACACCATGTTTGTAAGTAAACCAGGACAAAGTTTGGTGTGAACTATTAGACTTTTATTAAGATCATGCAGAGAGAACGTCACACACAACTGTACTCATCACATCAGCTCATGTAGTAGTATAACGGCAGGCTGTAACGACAAAGGTACAGTACTCATGATGCCCAAACCCCGGGCTGGATTACATGGTGGAATGTGTGACATGCATGATATGTGTGGTGGAGATTATATGGTTAATCTCTGGCGCTGAAAGGCAGCAACTCTACTGCTGCTCCACCGTGCCGCCCCTCAAGACGTTGTTCTTGAGTGTGTGGACTTCTGGAAGGCGGCAACCAGCGTACCCGTTATATCCGTAGGCTACTAGGGTCAAGGAACTGTAAATGCTGAGCTTACACAAAAAAGACACACAGTCCTGGAGTAACTCAATAGATCAGGCAGCATCTCTGGAGAACATAGGTAGGTGATGTTTTGGGCCGGGATCCTTCTTCAGACTGTCTTCATCGACTGTCTCCTTAGACTCCAGAGGAAAGGAGCCAAAACCAGGCGACTTATGTAAATGACACAGTGGGCTGTTTCTACGCACCATGCCCTTAATCGGGGATTGTACAGTGTCTGTGTTGAACATGATGCCAAGAGAATAATCTCATCTGCCAGCACGTGATCCATATCCCTCTATCCCCCGCATATACATGTGTTATCCAAAACCATTATTATATCCACCTCCACCACCACCCCAGGTGCCTGCCTACCCATCACCTCTCATTTACACTTTGGCTTTAGACATATAGCATGGAAACAGGCCCTTCGGCCCATCGAGTCCGTGCCAACCAGCATCGCCCCATATGCTAGCACTATCCTATACACGAGGGACAATTTACAATCTTTACCGAGGCCAATTAGCCTACAAACCTGTGGGAGGCAACTGGAGCACCCGGAGAAAACCCACGCGGTCACAGGGAGAATGTACAAACTCTGCGCTGGCCTTAAATCTATGCCCTCTATTCTTTGACAATTCCTGTTAGGGATAAAGGTTCTGACTGTCTACCCTATCCATGCCTCTAATAGTTGTATAAACTTCTCTCATCTCCCCTCAGCCTCCAAAGCTCCTGAGAAAAAAATGCCAAGTGTCCAACCTGGCCTTATAGGTAATATCCTCTAATCCAGACAGCATTCTTGTAATAGGCACCAGGCACTGGGGTAACTCAGTGGCTCAGGCAGCATCACTGGAGCTAAAGGATCAGTGATGTTTCGGGTTGGGACCCTTCTTCAACCTTTTTCTCCAGGGACTTGGAAGAAGAGTCCTACCCCGGTCCGTCACCCATCCTGTTTCTCGAGAGATGCCGTCTGACCCGCTGAGTTACTCCAGCAATTTATGTCCACCTTCGGTATAAACCAGCATCTGCAGTTCCTTCTAAAGCATTCTGGTACCCTTTCTAACGACAGAAGCTCAAAAGATGGAAGTTAGCAATTTGGGCCAAGATCGTGTGCTGACACCAGACTTTCAACAGCTGTATCTGCTTAGCACAGCACACTTTCAGCGCCTGTTTACAGCCAAAATATGCACCGCATCCCTAATGTATTAATCCCCAGACACTTGCCTACACCAGGTTCAAGAATTCCATGACCATTTTGTGCAAAGGTTTGGAAATTATGCCTTGCACTCCGAAGAGACGTTGCAGTTGGAGGAGTGGGGAGATTTTCTTCAAAAGTATTCTTTATTCTTAATAGAAAATAAATACAAAACAATAACCATGCAAACTTCTTATTGCATTCTCAGTGTGACTGTACATTCAATATTACATAGAAACATAGAAAATAGGTGCAGGAGTAGGCCATTCGGCCCTTCGAGCCTGCACCGCCATTCAATATGATCATGGCTGATCATCCAACTCAGTATCCTGTACCTGCCTTCTCTCCATACCCCCTGATCCCCTTAGCCACAAGGGCCACATCTAACTCCCTCTTAAATATAGCCAATGAACTGGCCTCAACTACCTTCTGTGGCAGAGAGTTCCAGAGATTCACCACTCTCTGTGTGAAAAATGTTTCCTCATCTCGGTCCTAAAAGATTTCCTCCTTATCCTTAAACTGTGACCCCTTGTTCTGGACTTCCCCAACATCGGGAACAATGCTAGTGTTATACACAGTAGTTTACATAGAACATAAATCAGCAGAGATGCTGCCTGTCCCGCTGAGTTACTCCAGCATTTTGTGTCTATCTTCGGTTTAAACCAGCATCTGCAGTTCTTCCTTACATAGAACAGTACCTACAGCACGAGGACAGGCCCTTCAGCCCAGAATGTCCGTGACGAGCATGATGCCAAGTTGAACTGACCTCATCTGCCTGTAAATGATCCATTATCCTCTTATTCCCCGCACTTCCATGTGCCTGTCTAAAAGCCACTTAAACACCATTATCATATCTGCCTCCACCGCCACCCCTGGGTATGTGTTCCAGACCTCCACCACTCTGCCTCAGAGGGCGGTGGAGGCAGGTTCTCTGGATGCTTTCAAGAGAGAGCTAGACAGGGCTCTTAAAAATGGTGGAGTCACGGGATATGGGGAGAAGGCAGGAATGAGGTACTGATTGGGGATGATCAGCCATGATCACATTGAATGGCGGTGCTGGCTCGAAGGGCCGAATGGCCTCTACTCCTGCACCTATTGTCTATTGTCTATTGTCTGTGTAAAAAACCTGCCCCGCACATCACCATTCCACTTTCCCCCTCTCACCTTACAGCTACGCCCCCTAGTGTTGGACGTTTCCACTCTGGGGAAAAGACTCTGACTGTCTACCCTGTCTATGCCTCTCAGAATGTTGTACACTTCAATCTAGACCCCCCTCAACCTCAGATGTTGCGAGAAAAAATATCCAAGTCTGTGCAACCTCTCCCTGTAGCTGAAACCCTTTACTCCGGGCAGCATTGTGGTAAACCTCCTCTGCTCCTTCTCCAAAGCCTCCTACCCTTCCTGTAATGGGGCGACCAGAACTGCATCCAATACTCCAAATGCGACCTGACCTTAGTCCTATCGATCTGCCTGCAGAGATTAGTTTAGTTTAGTTATACAGCATGGAAGTGGGCCCTTTGCGTTAATTCTGTGCTAGCCCACTTTCCTATCCACTCCCTACACACTGGTACCAACTTGCCCACTCCGACCAACATCTTCCATCCGCACTAGTCCCACCTGCCCACGTTTGGCCCATATCTCTCTAAACTCTTCCTATCCATGTACCTGTCTAAATCTATCTTAAGCACTGTGACAGTCTCTGCC
>NC_073410.1:16503933-16516433 GCF_028641065.1 Leucoraja erinaceus | reverse complement strand
CTGTTCCTGAATTTGGAGGTGTGCGTTTTCACACTTCTGTACCTCTTGCTTGATGGGAGAGTGGAGAGAGTGACCGGGGTGAGACTGGCCCTTGATTATGCTGCTGGCCTTGCCGAGGCAGCGTGAAGTGTAGATGGAGTCAATGGAAGGGAGGTTGGTTTGTGTGCTGGTCTGGGCTGCGTCCACAACTCTGTGCAGTAGGGTGGGGCTGTGCGGGGGGGGGTGTGAATCTTTTGGAGAAGTATGAGGCTCTGTTGCCAAGCTGTGTGTGTGGCCACAGTGTCTGTACATATTCAGACCCCAATGCCCAGGAGGGGGGGGCTTGGCACTTGTTTATTGCTGTAGCATCTACTGGGATACAGTGAATCACTTTTGTTTGCATGTAATCCATCATCAGACCAGAGTGTACACAAGAATAATCTTGTGGGGCAGAACGGTGGCACAGCGGTAGAGTTCCTGCCAGGCAGCTCCACACACCCGGGTTCAATCCTGACTACGGGTGATGTCTGTCTGTATGGAGTTTGCCCTTGACTGCCTGGTTCTCCTCCTGGATGCTCCGGTTTCCTCCCACTTCCTTAAGATGTGATGAAGATGGAACCAAAGTGCTGGAGCAACTCAGCGGGACAGGCAGCATCTCTGGAGAAAAGCAATAGGAGCAATAGGTGCAGGAGTAGGCCCTTCGGCCCCTCGAGCCAGCAGCGTCATTCAATGTGATCATGGCTGATCATCCACAATCAGTACCCCGTTCCTGCCTTCTCCCCATATCCCCTGACCACGCTATCGTTAAGAGCTCTATCTATCTCTTTCTTGAAAGCATCCAGAAAACCGGCCTCCACCGCTCTCTGAGGCAGAGAATTCCACAGACTCACCACTCTCTGTGTGAAAATGTATTTCCTCATCTCCGTTCTAAATGGCTTAGCCCTTATTCTTAAACTGTGGTCCCTGGTTCTGGACTCCTTCAATGCCGGGAACATGTTTCCTGCCTCTAGCATATCCAAACCCTTAATAATCTTATATGTTTCAATGAGATATCCTCTCATCCTTATCAACTCCAGAGTATACAAGCCCAGCTGCTCCATTCTCTCAGCATATGACAGTCCCGCCATCCCGGGAATTAACCTTGTAAACCTACTCTGCACTCCCTCAATCGCAAGACCGGAAATGTCATCTATTCCTTTTCTCTAGGGGTGCTGCCTGACCCGCTGAGTTGCCCTTCTTCAGACTGTTGGAGGGAGGGGAGGGGGGGTCGGGGGTGGGGGGGGGATGGTGGGGTGAGACTGGAAGCAAGGACAAGTCAGGGTCAGCAATAGATGACCTCGGGTAGGGAGGTTCCCTGATTATTGGCTAGGAACGGGGTGATTGCAAGTGGGATGTGTAATTGTGAACTGTGGAACTGGTTAATGGACTTTTAGTGGAGGGGGGCGGGGGGAGTTAAGGGGGGACAGGGAGTGAAGGGGAGTGTATGTCACAGTTACTCCTGAGAAGCTGCCTGGCCCGCTGAGTTCCTCCAGCATTTTGTGTCTATCTTAGGTATAGAGTCAGTCATAGAGTGATACAGTGAGGAAACAGGCCCTTCGGCCCAACTCGCCTAAACCAGCCAACATTGTCCCAGCTGCCCCAGTCCCACTTGCCTGCGCTTGGTCCAAATCCCTCCAATCCAGTCCTATCCATGTACCTGTCTAACTGTTTCTTAAAGTGTGGGATAGTCCCAGCCTCAACTGCCTCCTCCGGCAGCTTGTTCCATACACCCACTACTGTGTGAAACAGTTACCCCTCGGATTCCTATTAAATCTTTTCCCCTTCACCTTGAACCTATGTCCTCTGGCCCTCGATTCCCCTACTCTGGGTAAAAGACTACATCTACCCGATCTATTCCTCTATAGCTCTATTGCCCTACCTCCACTATCGACCCCTCCCTCCTGCCCCGGCACGTCCACACATAACCACTCAGGCGACACGACATTCTCTGGGGAGCTGGTGCTAAAGGCACCCCATGATATGGCGTTGTGGGGTGGGGGGCTGGGGGAGGGTGAGAACAAAGTCGGAGCTGGCGTGGATACTGTGTATACTTTGTAACGTTGTCGGCACCCTTTATGTGGCGACTCTTGGCATACCCTTGGTACACAAGCAAAGAATTTTTGTTACACGGCACATGCAATGCGCTGCCGGAGGAGGTAGTTGAGGCAGGTACTATCATACGGCGGCACGGTGGCACAGCGGTGGAGTTTCTATCTCACACCGCCAGAGACCCAGCTTCGATCCTGACTACTGCGGCTCTCTGTTTGAGTTTGTACGTTCTTCCCGTGACCTGCGTGGGTTTTCTCCGGTTGCTCCAGTTTCCTCCCACACTCCAAAGATATAAGGGTTTGTAGGTTAATTGGCTTCGGTAAAAATTGTAAAGTCATCCATGGTGTTTTGGCTAGTGCTAGTGTACGGGGTGATCGCTGGTCGGCGCGGACCTGGTGGGCCGTAGGGCTTGCTTCTGTGCTCTCTCTAAACTGAACTTAACTAAAATAGAAACAGACACTGGTCAGATCGCATATAGAGTATTGTGAGCAGTTCTGGGCCCCATATCTGAGGAAGGATGTACTGCCGTTGGAGAGGGTTCAGAGAAGGTTTACGAGAATGATCCCAGGAATGAGTGGGTTAACATATGATGAGCATTTAAAGGCACTGGGTCTGTACTCGCTGGAGTTTAGAAGGATGAAGGGGAACTTCATTGAAACTTACTGAATAGTGAAAGGTCTAGGTAGAGTTTATGTGGAGAGGATGTTTCCACTAGTGGGAGAGTCCAGGACCAGAGGCCACAGCCTCAGAATAAAAGAGTGTGCCTTTACAAAGGAGATGAGGAGGAATTTCTTTAGCCAGAGGGTGGTGAATCTGTGGAATTCATTGCCCTAGACGGCTGTGGAGGCCACGCTTTTGTGTATTTTTAAGGTGGAACTTTTTTTTCTCATTTACTATACTGTTCACAGTTGCTAACTTTACATATTGGGTTGTGCTGCTGCAAGTAAGAATGTCATTGTTGTGTCTGGAACATGTGACAATAAAACATTCTTAACCCTTGAGATACTTGATTTGTGCGGGTGTCAGGGGTTATGGGGAGTAGGCAGGAGAATGGGGTTGAGAGGGGGAGATAGATCAGCCATGATTGAATGACGGAGTAGACTCAATGGGCCGAATGGCCTAATACTGCTCCGTTTATCTATGGATGCTCATCGAACTGCAGGACCTCTCTCTGAGCTTGGCCAGCTGCCTTCGTGACGCCTCCTTTTGCCCAGCGTCAATTAGTCTGATCGTCTCAGCGCTATTTTAGAGCGGTGAAGGCAAATGCAAGTTGTTTCAGTTTAGACACAAAATGCTGGTGTAACTCAGCGGGACAGGCAGCATCTCTGGAGGAATAGGTCTGTAGAAGGGTCTCGACCTGAAACGTCACCCATTCCTTCTATCCAGAGATGCTGCCGGTCCCGCTGAGTTACTCCAGCACTTTGTGTCTGTCTTCGTTGTAAACCAGCATCTGCAGTTCCTTCCTGCAACATTGTATAAGTTTAGTTTCTGTTTCAGTTTATTGTCACGTGCACCGAGGTACAGTGAAACGCTTTTTGTTGCGTGCTAACCAGTCAGCAGAAAAACAATATATGATTACAATCGGTCCATTTACAGTGTATCGATACATGATTAGGCTAACGTTTAGTGCAAGGTAAAGCCAGCAAAGTCCGATCAAGGATAGTCCAAGGGTCACCAGTGAGGTAGATAGTGGTTCAGCACTGCTCCCTGGTTGTGGTGGGATGGTTCAGTTGCCTGGTGAAGGGAGTGTAGATTTATCATCTTCCCACTCACTGCACATGAGGAACATGTGCGACACGGTGGCCCAGTGGTAGAGTTGCTGCTGTACAGCGAATGCAGCGCTGGAGACCCGGGTTCGATCCCGACTACGGGTGCTGTCTGTACGGAGTTTGTACCTTCTCCCTGTGACCTGCGTGGGTTTTCTCCGAGATCTTCGGTTTCCTCCCACACTCCAAAGACGTACAGGTTTGTAGGTTAATTGGGTTGGTAATTGTAAAAATTGTCCCTAGTGGGTGTCGGATAGTGTTAATGTGCGGGGATCGCTGGTTGGCGCGGACCCGGTGGGCTGAAGGGCCTGTATGTCTAAACTAAATTAAAAACTAAACTGGTGAAACATGAAAGGTGGAGACACGAAGGCATCTACTGAGAGAGTAAAGCCAAGGTAACTGCAAACTAGGAGTCTGAAGAAGGGTCCCGACCCGAAACGTCACCTTTCCTTTTTTTCCAGCAATGCTGCCTGACCCACTGAATTACTCCAGCGCTTTGTGTCTATCTTCGCCATAAGTTCTTTCCTACACACGTAGCTACAAACTAGTTGCACCTTGTATAAAAGGAAGTCCGGCATGTCCCCAGCAGCCCTCCCCAGCTTCTACAGATGCGCCGTAGAAAGCATTTTATCGGGATGCATCACAGCATGGTTTGGGAACAGCTCCATCCAAGACCACAAACAAATGCAGCGAATTGTGGACACAGCCCAGACCATCACACAAACCAACCTCCCCTTCCATACACCTCACGATGCCTCCAAGCAGCATAATCGAGGACCAGTCTCACCCCGGTCACTCCCTCTTCTCCCCTCTCCCATCAGGAATGAGGTACAGAAGTGTGAAAACGCTCACCTCCAGATTCAGGGACAGTTTCTTCCCCGCTGTTATCAGGCAACAGAACCGTTCACTCACCAGCTAGGGAGCAGTCCTGACCTCTCATCCACCCCATTGGAGACGCAAACTATTTTTAATCGCACTTTACCAGACTTTATCTTACAGGATACGCTTTTTCCTGTATCAGTACACTGTGGATATAGACACAAACTGCTGGAGTAACTCAGTGGGTCAGGCAGCAGCGATGGAGAAAAGGAATAGATTGTGTTTCGGGTCGAGACCCTTCTTCTGACAGTCAGGGGAGAGGGAAACTAGGGATATGAAAAGGTACAAAGCACAAATGAATGAAAGGTTTGAAAAGAACAAATCAGGGCCAGCAACGATGGTCAAGGAAACATGGAGCCCACAATGGTCCATTGTTGGCTGTGGGGAAGGTGATAATGAGTGGATACAAAGAGTGAAATTAAGCAGGACGACAGTGAAACTAGTACGATGACTAGGGTGGGGGAGGGACGGAGAGAGAGGGGATGCGAGGGTTACTTAAAGTTAGAGAAATCAATATTCATACCGTTCCCCAAGCGAGATATGAGGTGCTGTTCCTCCAATTTGCGTTGGGCCTCACTCTGACAGTGGAGGAGGCCCAGGACAGAAAGGTCAGTGTGGGAATGGGAGGGGGAGTTAAAGTGTTTGGCATCCGGGAGATCAGGTGGGCCCACTGTGGGCGGTTTGATAGTAATGATGTGCAGTCTTTCAGCTGACTGGATAGCACGCAACAAAAAAGCTTTTCACTGTACCTCGGTACACATGATGATAATAAACGAAAATAAATCTGAATAGCTGGTGAGCTGACCAGTCTGTGGGGCCCTGCTTCAATGAAGGAGTGAGCTGATTGTCTCGAGTGCAGCTAAAAGGATCTATTGAAGGAAATAGCTTGGTGATAAATTAAGAATGTTTCAGGAGTAATGTAAATACATCTTCCAGCTCTCCTATCCTTGACAAAAAAGACAAGGAACAAATCCTTTCCTTCCAGTTCCCGCATGTGTTTCAAGCATTAGACTTGCTGGCCTGCTTGTGGGCTAAATGAACAGGGAGAGCTAGTTTGGATCAGTTGCCAGATCTCTCTCTCTCTCTCTCTCTCTCTCTCTCTCTCTCTCTCTGTCTCGGCCCGGGACATGATGTAATGTCCTGTTCCCCGCACTCCCCACACTCCCATAAATCTAGTTGTCACAGAACGATCCCGTCCATTGACATGTGGAGAATGTGCGGAGCTGGGATATGAAACTCCCGGATAGATTCCTGGTTTGTGCAAAAAGTTAGTAGCTATAAAGGCCGGATATTTATGATGTGGAATCCACATTACACCGATTGTAATGATATGAACCATTCTATCACCAACTAGAAAGCAGTCTTGAGCTACCATCTACCTCATTGGAGACCCTCGGACTACCTGTAATAAGACTTTACTGGGCTTTGTCTTGCACTAAACGTTATTCCCTTTATCACGTATCTGTACACTGCGGACTGCTTGATTATAATCATGTATAGAGTTCCCGCTGTGAAAGTGGGATAACACAGGACTAGTGTGGACGGGTGGTCAATGGTCAGCGTGGACTTGGTGGGCCAAAGGGCCTATTTCCATGCTATATCACTAAACTAAACGTGTGAATATAGAAATATAGAGCTGTAAAAATAGTGATAGTTATACAGTGAGGAAACAGGCCCTTCGGCCCGACTTGCCCATGCCGACCTACGTGTCCCATCTACACTAGTCTCACCTGCCCGTGCTTGGCCCATATCCCTCTAAACCTGTCCTGTCTAACTGTTCCTTAAACGTTGCGATAGTCCCTGCCTCAACTCGTTTCATACACCCACCACCTTTTGTGTAACAAAAAAAAAGTTGTCCCTTCGGTTCCTATTAAAGCTCCCCCCCCCCCCCCCCCCCCCCCCCCTCACCTTAACCCTATGTCCTCCAGTTCTCAATTCCCCTCCTCTGAGTACATTTACCCGATCTATTGCAGACAGAGGTACAGATGTATTTCCGCCTACTGCATTTGTGCAGGTTCTTTAGTGGAACCTGATAACTGTCTCTCTTTCTCCTTGTAGCCTGATGCCTTCAGGGATTCATTGCTCTCTTGTGGTGTGTTCGACATAAGCAGGGCATCCCCAGTGAGAGAGGGGAGAGAGATCACACAGCGTTACTGCTCCAACTAGTCTGGAGAAAAGCTTCAGTGAGAACAACCCTTGAGGATAGAAGGTCGACAAAAATGCTGGAGAAACTCAGCGGGTGAGGCAGCATCTATGGAGCGAAGGAAATTAGGCGACGTTTCAGGGCCGAAACCCTTCTTCAGACTTGAGGATAGAAATACCTTGGTTTATTATTGTCACCTGTACCGAGGTACAGTGAAAAGCTATTTTGTTGCGGGCTATCCAGTCAGTGGAAAGACTATACATGATTACAATCCAGCTGCCTACAGTGTACAGATGCAGGAGAAAGGGAATAACATGTAGTGTAAGGTGAAGTCTGGTTGTCTCCCATGAGGTAGATGGTAGGTCAGGACCTCTCTCTAGTTGTTGACGATATTAATATTGCCCCTAGTCATAATCCCTTGCATTAACTCCATCTACACTTCATGCTGCATCGGCAAGGCCATCAGCATAATCGAGGACCAGCCTCTAACCTTGCCCGCTGGCAGTTAACAGAGGGCCAATTAACCTACAACGCTGAACGTCTTTGGGATGTGGGAGGAAGCCGGAGCACCCGGAGGAAACCCACGCGGTCACAGTGAGAACTGGTATCCTGGCGCGGATACTGTGTAACTTTACACGTGCCCTTTATGTGGCGATTGTTTGCATACCACGGGTACCTAACCAAAGAATTTCACTGTGACTTGTCACATGTGACAATATTCATTCATTCATTCATTTATTCGACGTGCAAACTCCACACAGACAGCACCTGAGGTCAGGATCAAAGGTTCAAAGGTTATTTTATTGTCACATACACCAATTGGTGTCGTGAAATTCGAGTTGCCATTGCAGCACATTAATAAGAATACAACATAACATTATAAAGGATTTTAACATTAAACATAAAAACATCCCGCACAATGGTTCCCACTGTGAGGGAAGACACAAAGTCCAGTCCCCATCCCCTAGTACACCCATAGTTGGGCCTATTGAGGCCTCCGCAGTCGCTGCTAGGGCTGCCCGATGTTTCAGGCCCTCTCACCGGGTGATGGTACTCCGGCGTCGGGAGAACCCTCTCAGCGGCCTGGGATACCTGGAACGGCCGCTTCCTTACTGGAGACCGCGGCTCCTGAAGCCGACAGGCCCAAACGGTATGATTCTGTGCTCTCTGACTCAATGAAGTTGTGCTTCAACATATAAGAGAGAGATCCTCCCATATGTGTGCTCTAGTTATGTGTGGATCCACAGGCAGCAGTTTAGCCAGTGTTGTGTGGGAAGAGGCATTAGTTGGAAGTCTGGCTGGATCGGGAACAGTGGCGCAGCGGTAGAGTTGCTGCCTCATAACGCCAGAGACCCGGCTTCGATCCTGACTACCGGTGCTGTCTGTACGGAGTTTGTACGTTCTCCCCGTGACCGGCGTGGGTTTTCTTCTCCAGTTTCCTCCCACACTCCAAAGATCTGTAGGTTTGTGGGTTAATTGGCTTGGTGAAATTGTCAATTGTCCCTAGTGTGTGTAAGATAGTGTTAGTGTGCAGGGATCGCTGGTCGCTGTGGCCTAAGTGCCTGTTTCTGCGCTGTATTTCAAAAATAAAATGAAACTTGGCTCCGTAACTTTGATCATTCCTTTGGGTACCTTCTCATGTTGATCGGGGGGGGGGGCCATTCTTCATGAATAAAGACATTAATACGGCCCCTTTCTTGATCCTTGGACATTCCCAAATACTCAATAGACAATGAAATATTAACTAATAAGTAATAATGTATGGAACTTGGCAGCCTGTTTATACAAGCTCCCAAAAATAGCAGTGAGCAGCCAGGACATCTGTTTCTGTGATTGAGTAAATAGCCAAGACATCCGGGCAAATCATCCCCGCTCCTCAGACTAGTTTTACTGCATCTTGTTTTGGGTGGACAGAGCCAGTTAGCAGATGGCACCTCCACTGAAGCCCCTCAACGCGAATTGAACGCTGGTTTAGTCTGAAGAAGTGCCTCGACCTGAAATGTGGCCCATTCCTTCTTGCCAGAGATACTGCCTGCCCCGCTGAGTTACTCCACCATGTTGTGCCTATCTTCGGTGTAAAACAGCATCTGCAGTTCCTTCATACACATGGTTTCGTTTAGAGATAGTTTCCAACGTGGAAGCAGGCCCTTCGGCCCACAGTCTGTGCCGATCTGCAATCCCCTGCACCTCAACATAATCCAACGCACACTTAGGGACAATTTACAATTTTACCGAGGCCAATTAACCAGCAAACCTGTACGCCTTTGGAGTGTGGGAGGAAACCGGATCATCCGGGGCAAACACACGCAGGTCACAGGGAGAACGTGCAAACTCCAAACAGACAGCACCTGTAGTTGGGATCGAACCCAGGTCACCGGCGCTGTGAGGCCGCAACTCTACCGCTGCGCCACCATGCAGTCCTTTTCTTGTAGTTCAATGCAAGTTTCAAATCTTCTACCTCATGAGTGGCAACAGTCCTATCCAAAAACCGTAGCTGCCTTTTGTTCAGTGAGCAGCATGGTGCAGCTCCAGAGTCCCGGGTTCGATCCTGACTACGGGTGCTGTCAGATAGAAGACAGCATGTTCCAATGCTTAATGATACACTAGACTCATGATCCCAGCTTAATCTCAACTACACCAATGCCTCCATAGACCAGCATGGTAGCTCACAGTCATTCTACTCAGGATTGACCAGGACAAGGTGCAGCGGTAGAGTTGCTGTCGTACAGCGCCAGAGTCCCCGGTTCAATCCTGACTACCGGTGCTGTCTGAACGGAGTTTGCACGTTCTCCCTGTGACTGTGTGGGTTTTCTCCGGGTGCTCTGGTTTCTTCCCACACTCTAAAGACGTGCTGGTTTGTAGGTCAAGTGGCTTCTGTAAATTGTAAATTGTCCCTAGTGTGTGCAGGACAGTGCTAGTGTGCGGGGATCGCTGGTCGGCGCGGACTGAGTGGGCCAGTTTCCACGCTGTATCTCTAAATTCTAAAAAGCATTGCTTCCGTAGTTTGGGCTGTCTTGACTAACTGAAAGCTGTCTGTTTCTAGAACTCCCAGCGAGATCACTTTATAGAAACCTCAGCTCTTTTTGTCTCAAGTCCAAGACTGAGATTGAGAATGATTTCACCCACAACTTTCCAAGTCAGTGTTGAATTGGGCAGAGCAGGACGGACTGGATGAACAAGAAAGAAAAGAATAAAATGTGATTGTGTAATTAATTTCTGCTTTTGATTAAAATGTGAGGGAAAGACTCTCGATTTTCATGGCCGGGGGGGACTGTATGTAACATGCATCACAAAGAGACCTTTGATTGACGGAGATTAGACTAGCTGAAGAGGTGGATTTAGTTCATATCAACTTCACACCACAGTCAATTCAATTTTCAATTTTCAATTGCAATTTAAAAACTTTATTGGCATGTTAAAAAAAAACATTGATATATTGCCAAAGTATAAAACATAACATACATATTTAAAATGCACAAGTATAAATACAAGTGCATGGATAGATATGTCCCTGTACATAAACTCACAATAGGCCTATAGCCCTTTATTGATTGCTACATGTTCTTGCAGCTGTAAGCAGTACAACACAATAGCAAGTTTAGCAATTCAATATTAATTTCTTAGTGTCAGTTAATGTCAATTAGTGTGTGCGTACATATGTGCATGTTGGTCATTCACCGTCTCTCAGGTTATGGCATGCTGTTACGTATTGTGCACCAAGATGGGCCGTATTTCCTTCGCCAAGGATTATTCTTAGTTTTGATGTCATGAGTACATTGTCATATGTACTCACAGTCATGATTCAAGATTCAAGAGAGTTTATTGTCATGTGTCCCAGATAGGACAATGAAATTCTTGCTTTGCTTCAGCACAACAGAATATAGTAGGCATGAATACAGAACAGATCAGTGTGTCCATGTACCATTGATATATATATATACACACAGATAAAGTGCAATGGGCTATTAATGATCAGAGTTTTGTTTGAGTAAAATAGCCTGATGGCTGTGGGGAAGCAGCTATTCCTGAACCTGGATATTGCAGATTTCAGGCTCCTGTACCTTCTACCTGAAGGCAGCGGGGAGATGAGAGTGTGGCCAGGATGGTGTGGATCCTTGATGATGCTGGCAGCCTTTTTGAGGCAGCGACTGCGATAGATCCCCTCGATGGAAGGAAGGTCAGAGCCGATGATGGACTGGGCAGTGTTTACAACTTTTCGCAGTCATGAGGGTTTCATTGTCATATGTACTCAAAGAGGCAGCAAACATCATCAGAGACCCACACCATCCTGGCCACACTTTCATTTCACCCCTGCCATCAGGAAGAAGGTACAGGAGCCTGAAAACTGTAAGCCATCAGGCTATTAAATTCAGGAGCAGCTATATTATTGCACTATATTTGTTATTTATTGAACGTTTTTCTTTTCCCCCCGTACTGTACTATATTTACATATTCACATATTCTGTTGTGTCGCAGCAAGTAAGAATTTCAATGTCCCATCCGGGACATATGACAATAAAACACTCTCGACTCTTGACGTGAGCCCCTAGGTAGAGTGGGTGTGGAGAGGATGTTTCCACTATTGGGAGAGTCTTGGACCAGAGGACACAGCCTCAAAATAAAAGGACGTTCCTTTAGGAAGGAGACGAGGAATTTCTTGAGTCAGGGGAAGTGAATCTGTGGAATTCATTGCCACAGAAGGCTGTGGAGGCTGTTAATGGACATTTAAAAAAAAACAGAGATAGATTCTTGATTAGTACAGGTCAAAATGGATGAGATTGTCACTGTCTGAAGAAAGGTCTCAACCCGAAACGTCACCTATTCCTTCTCACCAGAGATGCTGCCTGACCCGCTGAGTTACTCCAGCTTTTTGTGTCTATCTTCAGTATAAAGTGTCAGGGGTTACGGGGAGAAGGCAGGAGAATGGGGTTAGGAGGAGGAGATAGATCAGCCATGGTTGAATGGCGGAGTAGATGGGACGAATGGCCTATTTCTGCTCCTATCACTTGTGAATTTATGAACTTGACAGACCTTTAGGAAGGAGACGAGGATTCCTCTTGGAGGCCGTGACCTCTGTTGGGCCGGCAAAACGGATAATCCAGGAAGGCTCTGACTGGAACTAAGGGTGTCAGAATATCAGTGGTGGACCTGTAATCGGATTCCAAGCCCCTAGTGCTCTGGTGGGGATTAAGTCTGATGTGTTGCTGTCTAGTTGCTTGTCCTTTACTTTAGACTTTAGCCTTTAGAGATACAGCATGGATACAAGGCCATGCTGACCAGTAATCACCCTGGACATGAGCTCTATCCTACACACTATGGATAATTCACACTTTACAGAAGGCAATTGATCTACAAACCTGGAGGTCTTTGGAGTGTGGGAGGAAACCGGAGCACCCGGAGAAAACCCACGCAGTCTCCGGGGGAACGTACAAACTCCGTACAGACGGCACCCGTAGTCAGGATCGAACCGGGGTCTCTGGCGCTGTATGGCAGCAACTCTACCACTGTGCCTTGTCCTGGTCAATCTTGTATAGACTGACGGTGAGCTACCATGCTGGTCTATGGAGCCGGCTCATGTGAGGCATTGGTGTAGTTGAGATTAAGCTGGGATCATGAGTTTAATGTATCATTAAACATTGGAACAT
>NC_073410.1:16441433-16498933 GCF_028641065.1 Leucoraja erinaceus | reverse complement strand
TTCTATTCGGACAGTTGGAATTTCTTTCCCAGGATGGAAAAATCAAATACTAGAGGGCATTGTATTTATAGTGAGAGACACAAAGCTCAAAGGAGATGTGCGGGGGAAGTTTTTTTTAACACGGGGTCATGAATATCTGGAAGGCGCTGTCAGGTTGGAGAGTGAAGCAGTTACATCAGTGGCATTTTAAAGAGTTTTGCATAAGCATATAGATATGCAGGGAATGGAGGGATAAGGGTTATTTGTAGATAAGTGATGGTCTTGGCATGTATGTTCGGCACATGGCGCAGTGGTAGAGTTGCTGCCTTGCAGCGCCAGACTCGGGCCCAATCCTGACGTCGGGCGTTGTCTGTGTGGAGTTTGCACGTTCTCCCTGTGACCACGTGGGTTTTCTCCAGGTGCTCCGGTTTCCTCCCACACTCCAAAGACGTGCAGATTTCTGGGTTAATTGGCTTCTGTAAATTGGCCCTAGTGTGTAGGGTAGAACGAGTGTGCGGGGATCGTTGGTCGGCGTGGACTTGGTGGGCCGAAGGGCCTGTTTCTGCGCTGTATCTCTAAAACTAAACACTAAAATCTAAAGTTATCAGTGCCCACAAGGAACAATGCGAGCACTGTGTGAAACTGTAAATATAACAAAGCAAAGTCCTTCGCAGTATTAGACAGTCTTGCTTTTAATCAGTCTATCCGTGCTGTTTCCGTGCTGTATCTTTCAACTAAAGGGCCAGTTCTGTGCAAAGGTCGTTAGGATAATTAGCTGCTAATGAGAACCGCTGGTGTGGTTGGGTGAGGGGACCATCTCAGGGCTACTGTTGCCCGAGTGATCTCGCCTTCCTCTGCCTCCGTCCCCTCCTCCATCCCGTAACGCCCTTGTCCCGTATTTGACCGCTACTACTCGGGTCGAGGGGACTGTCTGGTCGAAGTGCCAAGTCCGGCCCCGCCTCACCCGTCCCGACGTAGTGCAGCCCATGGAGTGCAGCAGCAGCAGCAGCAGCGCCTCGCCCCTGGCCCCGTCGGTCGGCAACCCGGCCAGCTGTCCGACCTTCGGACCTTCGCTTACCGCCGACACCACCACCCCTCCTTCTCACGGCCGATCATCGCCTGGGTCAAAACTCCTCAGCTGGCCCGCCGGCTGGGCTTTGTGTGCAGTCCAGCACCCGGGCCAACTCATCATTCACCCAGCCACGGCCGAATAGGCCAACAAATTGCTGTCGGGAGTTTGTCCCTTATTTTGACCTTTTGTCCCTTATTTGGGAGTGAGAACGTTGGCGACCCTATGCTTCTGCCACTGTGCTCCCTTCCAATAAAGGCCTTCTGCACGATCCTAATTCGAACTATGTACAGGAAAGATGCTGGCTTAAACCAAAGAGAGAAACAGAAAGCTGGAGTAACTCAGCGGGTCAGACAGCATCTCTGGAGAAAAGGAACAGGTGACGTTTCGGGTCAAGACCCTTCTTTGTCAATTCCCATCTCTCCAGAGATGCTGTCTGACCCACTGTGTTACTCCAGCTTTTTGTGTTTATCCCCAGTTAGAACTAGTCGGCTACTGGGAGCTGTGCAATGAACAGCCTGGACTTTAGTTGAGTTTAGAGATATTGCATGGAAACAGTCCCTTCGGTCCACCGAGTCAGTGCCGACCAGCGATGTCCGTACACTAACTCTATCCTACACACACTAGGGACAATTTGCAGGGCTCTTCTCCACTTGAGTCCTGGTAATTCTCTCTCTCGATTAAAAGTGCTGCTTTGATGATCTTCTGCTATAGATATTAATAGAGTCTGTTTCATAACTTCCTTTTGAAGTGATGTCAGTTCATTGTGCTAAATGAGCTGCATAATTACAAGTTTATAATGCTGGCCCATGAGAGATGAAATGGTTCTCATCATTAGAGCAGAGAGGTCTAGGGGAAGAGAAGAACCCACAGCCTTCTGCTGTCCCCCTGACACTTTGTTTTAGATTAGTTTAGTTTAGAGATACAGCGCAGAAACATGGGGAGAAGGCAGGAGAATGGGGAGAGATAGATCAGCTTTAATTATAGGCGATGTAAATGAGTAGGCGATGGGCCGAATGGCATAATTCTGCTCCTATCACATATGAACAGGCCCTTCGGCCCACCAAGACCATGCCGATCAGCAGTAGCGGACTGGGTCTAAAAATATTGGTTGCCAGGAGACAAAGGGGGCCCACCTCATCAGGGGCCCACTTGCCATCGGGCAAGCTGACACCATGGCCAGTCCGCCACTGCCTACCAGTAATCCCCGCACATTAACACTATCCTACACACACATTCGGGACAATTTTACAATTTTACCAAGCCAATTAACTTACAAACCTGTGCGTCTTTGAAGTGTGGGAGGAAACCGAAGCACCCGGAGAAAATCCATATGGTCACAGGCAGAACGTACAAACTCCATACAGAGAGCACCAGTAGTCAGGATTGAACCCGGGTCTCTGGCGCTGTGAGGCATCAACTCTACCGCTGCACCACCGTGCCGTCTTTGCTCGTATAGATCTTGCCTATTATGGACCTTAACATCATCGCTGCTCAAACAGCCAAAAGTAAACATTCTCGGCAAACCTCCCCTTTGGTTATTTTCCTTATTCCCAAAGATAAAAGAGTAAAATTCCAGGCCATTAAAATTCCAGCCTCTCTTGCTTATAATCAGATGGCCTCCATTTTCTAAATATGAACATGAGCCAAGATATCGACATTTCCAATTTCCAAGTTACATTTGTAATAACATTTTAAAAGCACTTAAATGTCAGTGAAGTCTGGGCCCACCACTGATTTTACGGCACCCTCGGTTCCAGAGCCTTACCCATTTTGCCAGACCAACAGAGGTCACGGATTTGGGGGAAGCCGGGATCCCGCAAAGTCGGCCTCGGAAGTCGGCTATGGGAACGGATCTGCCAGCTCTGGCCGGGCCGGAGTTCCAGAACACTCTCGGAATTTTGTCCGGATTAAAGGAGGTTCCGGTCCACCAGTCGCTCGAAAATCGGTGGTGGGCCCGTATATTGAGGTTGTCCTGGGTGCTGATTTAATTTGAAGCTATCTTTTATAAGCTGGGGTCTCTCGGACTCTCATTGAGCGGCGGTACAAAGGCCTATCGAGGCTACAGTTCTGGCATGTTCATTCACACGGCACCAAGTTCTGGTATCCCTTCGTTCCAAATGAGGAGTCCAGTTAGAGACAAAATGCTGGAGTAACTCAGCGGGTCAGACAGCATCTCCAGAGAGAAGGAATGGGTGACGTTTCGGGTCGAGACCCCGCTTCAGATCCCGAAACGTCACCTATTCCTTCTCTCCAGAGATACTGCCTGACCCGCTGAGTTACTCCAGCACTTTGTGTCTACCTTTGGTTTAAACCAGCATCTGCAGATCCTTCCAACACAACCCAGTTAGTCGTGTTATTTTCCCTTCCCAAGCAGAGACGCACCACTGATCAAAATATTTGTTCAAAGTAAAGTAAACCGTGACTAAACTCATAGGTTTTCAAAATATTTGTGGAGACACAGTGGTGCGTCTGGTCGGTCTACACTGGCTTATCACCCGCCCTCTTTTGCTTCAGTGGTGCTTTTTTTCATGTGCAAAATTATCTTTTGCGTCGCCAAGTTTGGCGCCATTTTCAAAGTCCAGCCCACGCTCTAGGCCTTCTGCAGCAGTTCGCCCTCCAGGCGAGGCCCAGGCTGCTGTTGGGCCTCCAGCTGTTGTCTTCAACTTCCTCCAGCGAACCGTCGCCCCTCTCTACCCAGCGAGACCCGGGTTCGACCCTGACTACGGGCACTGTCTGTACAGGGTATGTTCTCCCTGTGACCGAGTGGGTTTTCTCCGGGTGCTCCGGTTTCCTCCTAAATTCCAAAGGTCCAGGTTTGTAGGTTAATTTGACCCTGTGAGTTGTAAATTGTCCCCAGTGTGTAGGATAATGCTCGTGTATGTGGTGATTGTTGGTCGGCGTGGAATTAGTGGATCCAAGGGTCTGTTTCGCCGCTGTATTTTAAAAGTAAAATTTAAATTGGAGTTGAGGATTCTCCTTGCAATTAATGCGAGGAGCTGGGAGATGGGACGGTGGCATTTGTCACATCAGCACTGCAGGAGGTGTAACTACATTGTGTATTGAGTCATCAGTTAACATATGATGAGCGTTTGACGGCACTGGACCTGTGCTCACTGGAGTTCAGAAGGCTGAGAGGGGACCTTATTGAAACATCAAATAGTGAAAAGCCTGGATAGAGTGGATGTGGAGAGGATGTTTGCACTGGTGGGAGAATCTAGGATCAGGGGCCATAATCAGAATAAAAGGATGTACCTTTTCTTCGATGAGGAGGAATTTCTTTAGTCAGAGGGTGGTGAATCTGTGGAATTCATTGCCACAGATGGCTGTGGAGGCCAAGTCAATGGATGTTTTTAAGGCTGAGATTGACAGATTCTTGGTCAGTATGGGGTCAGAGGTTACGGGGAGAAGGCAGGAGAATGGGGTTGAGAGGGAGAGATAGATCAGGCATGATTGAATGGCGGAATAGACTTGATGGGCCGAATGGCCTAATTCTGCTCCTATCACTTGTGAACGTGCGTGGGGAGTTTGGGAAGCTGAGAGGCAGCGGATTGGAGCTTTGGACTTTCCCTGCAATGCTTGAAGGTGAGATTCTAGTGTCCCAGCCCCAGCATTGTAACTACATGAATCAATCAATCAACCTTTATTGTCATCTTGCAAGCAACAAGTACAGTGCAAAATGAAAAGACGTTTCCCAGTGAATAGCGGAGCCTCGCACATGAAATTTAAACACTTCTCACATAATAACACTAAAAAAAACAATCCAGTCCCTGATGGAACAGAATAAATAGTTAAAATCAGGTAAAAAACACAATGTTAAAAACAGTAAACCAATCATAAAAAAATGTCCGGGGCCGCTGATTTAAGTGGCCAGTGCCAGTTATTAAAGTGTCCGTGCCAGCCGCAGAGTCAAGTCAAGTGACTGTGAGTACAGAGTGACTGTTTAGCAGCCTCACAGCCTGTGGTAGGAAGCTGTTTAGCAGCCTCGTAGTCCGGGCTTTGATGCTTCGATATCTCTTGCCTGATGGCAAGAGATCCAGGTGTGTGTGGAGGGGGTGCAGTTTGTCCTTGGCAATTCTCTGTGCTTTCTTCAGACAGCGGCTCTGGAACAGTTCTTGTACCGAGGGTAGGGAGACGCCAATAATCCTCTCTGCTCCCCTCACTACCCTCTGCAGAGCCTTCCTGTCCGAGCAGTTGCAGGTGCAGTACCACGTATTGATGCAGTACGTGAGTACAGACTCCACCGTGCCCCTGTAGAAAGTCCTGAGGATGTTGGTGGGGAGTGAGGCCTGTTTTAGTTTCCTCAGGAAGTGCATGAAGTTATGGGTGGTGGGTCAGCGGTAGAGTTCCTGCCTTACAGCGCCAGAGACCTGGCTTCGACCCTTGCTACGGCTACTGTCTGTACGGAGTTTATAGGTTCTCACCTTGACCTGCGTGGGTTTTTCACCGAGATCTTCGGTTTCCTCCCACTCTCCAAAGACGTGCAGGTTTGTAAGTTAATTGGCTGGGTACAAATGTAAAAATTGTCCCTAGTGTAGGGTAGCTTTAATGTGTGGGGATCGCTGGTTGTTGCAGACTTGGTGGGCCGAATGGCCTGTTTCCACGCTGTATCTCGAAACTAAACGAATGTAAACTAAGTGAATGTATGTACTCAGATTCTACCATATAGATGTGTCATGGGAATTCATTGTGAGTTGTAGACAAATGTATAATTGAAGATATAAATCCCACCGTTACTTTGATCCTGTCTCGAACAATAGATGGTGGAAAAGGTCATTGTTCACAACAAGGGTTCCCCAGGAAGGG
The DNA here is from genome assembly GCF_028641065.1 of Leucoraja erinaceus. Classification (NCBI taxonomy): domain Eukaryota; kingdom Metazoa; phylum Chordata; class Chondrichthyes; order Rajiformes; family Rajidae; genus Leucoraja; species Leucoraja erinaceus. The sequence goes on along the minus strand of NC_073410.1, from coordinate 16,493,079 downwards.
CGTTACTTCAGGTTGATCAGTCGACCTTGTTGCAAATATCATGCAGAAAGGAACTGCAGATGCTGGTTTACACCGAAGATAGAGACAATAGCTCAGTGGGACAGGCAGCATCTCTGGAGAGAATGGATGACGTTCTGGGTTGAGACCCAAATACTGACGTGTATATGCCCCATGGGAGCTGGGATAGTTTCAGCACCTTCACCATGCCTCTACCTTGTTCCCGGTCAGTTACAGGAGTACAGCAAGTCTTATGTCTGGATGTAACTGAACCATCCCACCAACAACTAGAGACCAGTCCGGAACTATTAGCTATCTCATTGGAGACCTTCGGACAACTATCTTTGATTGGACTTTACTGGACTTTATCTTGTACTCAACGTTAATCACATTACCCCCCTTATCATGAATCTGTAAACTGTGACTGGACTTGACTGGACTGGACATCCCCGGACTGGACATCCGTGCTGTATCTCTAAACTAAACTAAACTAAATACACAATGTCTTAAAAACATAACGGCAGTCCCTTTTAATTCATGCAGTATTGCCTACATGAAGAAGCATTTGTAAATTCCATACTTCGGTCCAATATTGTACAACGTTTGCACGAGAACAAGTGGGAAGTTGACAAATAAAATAGTGCTTGAAGCATCACCCAGACCGTTCTAAATATTATATTTAATATAGAATAATATAGATGAATATAGGCACCATTACCATGCCTTTGTGTTGTTACAGATGGGCTACGGGATTAGAACAAGTTTTTTAATTCTGGACGTTTGTGGGTCATTCTCTCACAACTGAACCATCCAACCAACAACTAGAGAGCAGTCCTGAACTGCGATCTACATATTCACTTCCATAACTTCAAGTAACCCTAAGTTTCCCTCTCTCTCCACCCCCCCCCCATCCCAGTTCTCCGACCAGTCAGACTGTCCACGATGACATTTTATCTCTACCTCCTCCTCGCTAACAATGATCTATTCTACATTTTCCTTGATCACCACCCCCTTTGATGTCTCGTTCTCACACCTCACACTTCCTTATCTCTGTATTTCCTCCTCTCCCCTGATTCTCACTCTGAAGAAGGGTCTCGACCCAAAACGTCACCCCTTCCTTCTCTCCAGAGATGCCGCCTGTCCCGCTGAGTTACTCCAGCATTTTGTATCTATCTTCAGTTTAAACCAGCATCTGCAGTTCCTTCCTACACAACTATATGCATCATTGGAGACCCTCGGCCAACTATCTTTGATCGGACTTTACTGAGTCTTGCACTAAACATCATTCACATTATTCCTTTCATCATTCCCTTTTTACGAGGATGTTGACAGAACTCGAGGGCCTGAGCTATAGCGAAGGATTGAGTAAGCTGGGATTCTATTCCTTGGAACACAGGAGGATGAGGGGTGGTCATATAGAGGTGTAATATCATGAGAGGAATAGATTGGGTAGATGAATTGAGGACCAGAGGACATAGGTTCAAGTGAAGGGGAAAAGATTTAATAGGAATCTGAGGGGTATCTATTTCACACAAAGGGTGGTGGGTGTATGGAACAAGCTGTCAGAGGAGGTAGTTGAGGCTGGGACTATCCCAACATTTAAGAAGCAGTTAGACAGGTACAGGGATCGGACAAGTTTGGAGGGATATGGACCAAATGCGGGCAGGTGGGACTAGTGTAGCTGGGCCATGTTGGCCCGTGTGGGCGAGTTGGGCTGAAGGGCCTGTTTCCTCACTGTATCACTCTATGACTCTATGTATCTGATCCATGCCTTTATTAGTCCATGTTCAGCAGCGCAGTGGTTTTTGCGTCGAGCTTGCGATTTCTCCCGTGCTTGGTGTTTTGTTGTGGTGCCAATGTTTGTGCAGTTCGTGAGTGAAATCCTTAACAAAGAATTCTCGCTTCACTCTCGCAATGAGTGATGTGCCCGGGGGAGGGAGGACAAGTATCTTTGATGCTTCCTGAAGTAGATTGTGGCTTTCCTGTGCATCAACCCTGGTGCTGACTGTGGGAGTAGTTCGATAAGGACGGTATTATTCATTAATCATTTTGACCTTCATTTTGCATCGCTCGTTTATAAACCACGTCAGCTCCTGTGTTATTATTTTTTTAACCCTTAGAAGCACAGGTGGCTGTGGCCAAGTCAACGGATATGTTTAAGGTAGCGATTGATAGATTCTTGATAGGTGTCAGGAGTTACGGGGAGAAGGCAGGAGAATAGAAACATAGAAAAATAGAAATTAGGTGCAGGAGTAGGCCATTCGGCCCTTCGAGCCTGCACCGCCATTCAATATGATCATGGCTGATCATCCAACTCAGTATCCCGTACCTGCCCTCTCCATACCCTCTGGTCCCCTTAACCACATGGGCCACATCTAACTCCCTCTTAAATATAGCCAATGAACTGGCCTCGACTACCCTCTGTGACAGAGAGTTCCAGAGATTCACCACTCTCTGTGTGAAAAAAAGTTTTTCTCATCTCTGTTTTAAAGGATTTCCCCCTTATCCTTAAGCTGTGACCCCTTGTTCTGGACTTTCCCAACATCGGGAACAATCTTCCTGCATCTGTCCAACCCCTTAAGAATTTTGTAAGTTTCTATAAGATCTCCTCTCAATCTCCTAAATTCTAGAGAGTATAAACCAAGTCTATCCAGTCTTTCTTCATATTCCTGATTCCTGACATCCCAGGAATCAGTCTGGTGAACCTTCTCTGCACTCCCTCTATGGCAATAATGTCCTTCCTCAGATTTGGAGACCAAAACATAGGGTTGAGAGGGAGAGATAGATCAGCCATGATTGAATGGCGGAGTAGACTTGATGGGCCAAATGGCCTAATTCTGCCATTTAGAACGGAGCCGAGGAAACACTTTTTCTCACAGAGAGTGGCGAGTGTGGAATTCTCTGCCTCAGAGGGCGGTGGAGGCAGGCTCTCTAGATGCTATCAAGAGAGAGCTAGATAGGGCTCTTAAAAATAGCGGAGTCAGGGGATATGGGGAGAAGGCAGGAATGGGGTATTAATTGGGGATGATCAGCCATGATCACAATGAATGGCGGTGCTGGCTCGAAGGACCGAATGGCCTACTCCTGCACCTATTGTTTATTGTCTATTGCTCCTATCACTTAGGACATTATGACTGACTCCATATGCAAGAGTCGCCAGGAATTGGCACCATTTTCAATGTCCCAGCTACAACTGGCCATAAACTGGCCATGATTTTGTACACCTCTATAAAATCAACCCTCATTCCCCTGCGCTCCAGGGAATAAAGTCCTCGCCTGTTCAACCTCCACCCATAGCTCAGGCCCTCGAGTCCTGGCAACATCCTCATAAGATGCAGGATAAAGAAAAAAACGTATTGTGTGATATATTTCGGCTCATAGGCCTTCATCAGTCAGAGCACTGAGTCTAGAAGTAGTGTGGTCATGTTGCAGTTCGACAAGACGTTGGTGAGACCACATTTAGAGTATTGTGTTCAGTTTTGGTCACCACGCCACAGGAAAGATGTTGTCATCTCTGCAAATGATTTGCAGAGATGATTTATGAGGAATATTTGATGCAAAATATTTCACGCTATCTTGATACGTGACGATAATATACCAACACCAGATGTAGCATGAAAACAGTCCCAGCCAGCCAGCCATTAACACTCTTGATGTAAGTTTTCCCTCTTGAGATCCTGCTGTTTGATTAGAAATTGGCACAACATAAGTGGGCCCCATATCTGAGGAGGGATGTGCTGGCGTTGGAGAGAGTCCAGAGGAAGTTTACCGAGAACGATCCCAGGAATGAGTGGGTTAACTTACGATGAGCGTTTGATGGCACTGGGCCTGTACTCACTGGAGTTTAGAAGTATGAGAGGGGGACCTCATTGAAACTTAACGAATAGTGAAAGGCCTGGATAGAATGTATGCGGAGAGGATGTTTCCACTAGTGGTCACAGGGTGGTGAATCAGTGGAATTCATTACCACAGAAGGCTGTGGAGGCCAAGTCGATAGATATTTTAAAGTCAGAGATAGATAGATAGATTCTTGATTAGTACGGGTGTCAGGGGTTACGGGGAGAAGGCAGGAGAATGGGGTTAAGAGAGAAAGATAGATCAGCCATGATTGAATGGCGGAGTAGACATAATGGGCCGAATGGCCTAATTCTGCTCCTATCACATGAACCGATGAACTTACAAACCTTTTCACAAGCCCCCTTCTATTCACGATATTTTGAGATGCATATAATCCTGCCTTTTACTGTGAGAAGTGGCGGAAGGAACTGCACCCGAAACATTACCTATCCCTTTTCTCCAGAGATGCTGTCTGACCCGCTGAGTTACTCCAGCTTTTTGTGTCTATCTTGTGTAGACCAGCCGTGATTGAATGGCTCAGCAGACATGATGGGCCGAATGGTCTAATTCTACTCATATCACTTATGAACCGATGAACAAACTAGACACTTCATTCGTGCTCAGCTAGTGGTTTGCACATGGTTTCAGACCATTCATAGAACTGTATAGTGTAGGGACAGGCCCTTCGGCCCACAATACCCATGCTGATCATGAGGTCGTTATACTAGCCTCACTTTCCTGCAGGTGATCCACATCTCTCCATGCCCTGCACCTCCCCTGTCCCAAGTGTCAAGTCGTCATGAGTGTGTTATTGTCAAATGGCCCGAAACAGAACAACTAAATTGGCTCTTGCAGCAGCACGACAGATAGAGTAACAACCATATATATAAAAAACAAATGGACAATAGTAGGGCAAAGTAAAAAATAATGCCCTAAAGTTTATGTATTTTAGAGGTTATAGTGTTCAATAGCCTGATGGCTGCAGGAAAGTAGCTGCTCCTGAACTTGGATGTTACAGTTTTCAGGTTCCTGTACCTTCTTCCTGATGGTAGGGGGGAGATGAGAGCGTGGCCAGGGTGGTCTGGGTCTCTGATGATGCTGGCTGCCTTTATGAGGCAGCGACTCCTGTATATACCTTCGATGGTGGGGAGTTCAGTACCCATGATGGGCTCAAAGCCACTTAAAAGGCACACTCTGTTTCTGACATAAGGTCATGTAATAGGAGCAGAACTAGGCCATTCGGCCCATCAGGTCTACTCAGCCATTCAATCATGGCTGATCTATCTTTCCCTCTCAACCCCATTCTCCTGCCTTCTCCCCTGACTCCTGTATCAATTATGAATCTATGCATAAGAAGGAACAGCAGATGCTATTTTAAACCAAAGATCGACACAAAAAGCTCAGCGGGACAGTCAGCATCTCTGGATAGAAGGAATGGATGACGTTTCGGGTCGAGACCCTTCTCTCTGTCTCTGCTTTAAAAATGTTCATTGACCGCCTCCACAGCCTTCTATGGCAAAGAATTCCACAGATTCACCACCCTCTGACTGCAGAAATTCCTCCTCATCTCCTTTCTAAAGGAATGTCCTTTAATTCTGAGGCTGTGACCTGTGGTCCGAGACTCTCCCACTAGTGCAAACATCCTCCCCACATCCACTCTGTCCAGGCTTTCTCTGCTTGTGGTCAGTGTGGAGTGGGTGGGAAGTGGAGGAGGTGAGAGCCTGGGGCAGTCATCGTGTGTGCTTGTGGCAAGGGAGAGAGGGATTGTGTCAACTCTCGATGTCCTGACCAAACACACTCAGGGTGAGTCCAGCACCCTGCACGATCGATCGCTGTGTTTACCAACTGCAGCTGTCGAGGGTGTAATAAGATCGGGTTTTATTTTGAGCTTGTTTTCCGCCCGATGAGGACACAATGGCCCAGGGTTTGCTAATTGAGGGACATCTCGTGATGTGCTGTGTTGGCTCAGCTTCATCCTTCACTCCCAGTGAAGACACCATGTTATCAGAGACCTTGGTGAACGATAGTGGTGACCTTCCATTCCCCTCTCTCTAGTTGCACTTTGTACTACAATCCCAGGACAGAGGACCTTGGGCGGGCAAGGTGGCAGAGTTACTGCCTTACAGCGAATGCAGCTCCGGAGGCCCGGGTTCGATCCTGACTATGGGTGCTGTCTGTATGGAGTTTGTACGTTCTCCCCGTGACCTGCGTCGGTGTTCTCCCAAGGCGTTCAGGTTTGTAGGTAACACAAAAAAGCTGGAGAAACTCAGCGGGTGCAGCAGCATCTATGGAGTGAAGGAAATAGACAACGTTTCGGGCTGAAACCCTTCTTCAGACTGATCGGGGGCGGGGGTGGGCGGGGACAAGAAAGGAAAAAGGAGGAGGAGCCTGAAGGCTGGGGGATGGGAGGAGACAGCAGGAGGACTGAGGAAGGGGAGGAGACAGCAAGGACTAACAAAATTGGGAGAATTCGATGTTCATGCCCCCGGGATGCAGACTCCCCAAACGGAATATGAGGTGCTGTTCCTCCAATTTCCGGTGCTGCTTGCTGTGGCCATGGAGGAGACCCAGGACAGAGAGGTCGGTGACGGAGTGGGAGGGGGAGTTGAAGTGCTGAGCCACCGGGAGGTCAGCTTGGTTATTGCGGACCGAGCGGTGGTGTTCGGCGAAACGATCGCCGAACCTCCGCTTGGTCTCACCGATATTGTAGGTTAATTGGTAAATGTAAAAATTGTCCCTGTGGGTGTAGGATAGTGTTAGCTGGTCGCTGGTCGACATGGACCTGGTGGGCCGAAGGGCCTGTTTCCGCACTGTATCTCTAAACATTCCACTAAATTGTTCTTCAAAGACTTGCGTTACTGACTTGAATGACTGTTCTATGCAAAGAACAGTCATTCAATTTCAAGATTGCAAATAGATGCCTTTCTAAACGTTATTCCCTTTACTCTGTCCGTACACTGTGGACGGCTTGGTTGTAGGACAGAGAAAGGAACGGGTGGTAGAGTATCTCAGTGGCTGATAGTTCGTTTGTTGTCACGGGTACCGAGGTGGCAAATACACAAAAATCACTCTGGTCACCATACCTTACAGTTTTGTAATGTTTATGACGGTCAATTAACAAGTACATTTATTTATAGTGTTTAAGAAGGAACTGCAGATGCTGGAGAATCGAAGGTACACAAAAAAAAGCTGGAGAAACTCAGCGGGTGCAGCAGCATCTATGGAGCGCAGGAAATAGGCAACGTTTCGGGCCGAAACCCTTCTTCAGTCTGATTATTTACATTTATTCATAGTCTTCCCCTGCCTGGTTACAATGATACAGAATTGGGATGCCCTCTACTCGATGGCCGGTTTCAATGGGCTTAAAATACCAGTGGCTGTTACATTGTTTAATACTGTGTGGTTGCATGTCTCAGTGGAAGCAATCTAAAGAAGGCTTCCGGCACGAAACATCACCTATCTATGTTCTCTAGAGATGCTGCCTGATCCGCTGAGTTACTCCTGCACTTTGTATTTTACTCAAGATTCCATCGTCTGCAGTTCCTTGTGGCTCGGTCCATAAAAGCAGTTCTTTGTCAATTTCCAAAAGCAACTCTCTTCAGTGGCTCCGCGCAGTGGAACCGGCATCCTGTGATCAAGAGATGATAGCGTCTGATGACTGTCGGGAAGTTTACGAGGAAACAGATCTTTTTTCTCACGATTGCCGCAGAGATGAGAAGTGTTTACAGGTTCTGGGACGGCACCCATTGGATTTGGGGGGACTTCATTGAAAGCTACCTGATAATGCCTGGACAGAGGGAATGTTTTCAGAAATGGGCGCATCTAGAACAAGCGTTCCCAACATGGGGTAAATTGACCCCCCGGGGGTAAAATTTCATCTACCCAGGGGGTAAATTTATTGATTTGTTTAAGAAGGAACTGCAGATGCTGGAAAATCGAAGGTACACAAAAAAGCTGGAGAAACTCAGCGGGTGCAGCAGCATCTATGGAGCGAAGGAAATAGGCAACATTTCGGGCCGAAGAAGGGTTTCGGCCCGAAACGTTGCCTATTTCCTTGGGTAAATTTGTTGATTGTGGATTTGCACATATTTTTCCTCATTTTCTCTGACTGTGTTTGGTTCTGGTATTCCGGTATCTGTTCACCATTAGTTGTTCATAAATGAGTGAAATAACATCGTTGTGTTCTCTTAAAGTTGCCAGGGGTAAACGGGATGAAAATGGTTGGGAACCCCTGGTCTAGAACCAGAGGGCACAGCCTCAGAATAAAAGGACGCACCTTTGGAAAGATGAGGAGGAATTTCTCCAGTCAGAGGGTGGTGAATCTGTGGAATTCAATGCCACAGACGGCTGTGGAGGCCAAGACATTGGGTGACATTAAAGTGGAGATTGACAGATGCAGGAAAATTGGGTTGAGAGAGAAAGATAGAACAACCTTGATCAAATTCTCCTCATCGCCATTCTAAAGGCAGGTATATTGAGCCTGTCCTGTACCTCAGTACACAACAAAATAATGAAGCTGAACTTAAAGCTGTGTTTTACTCCTCCGGAAGAGGGGACTTGACGTGAACACTGCGTGCAGTACTCCAGTACTGGATGGAGCGCTGATTACGTTAGCATGGATAAACGCAAGGCTAAGTGTCTAACATTGTGAATAATGCTTTCGTGCTTTTGTAGGGCGGCACGGTGGCACAGCGGTAGAGTTGCTGCCGTACAGCGCTTACACCGCCAGAGACCCGGGTTCCATCCTGACTACGGGTGCTGTCTGTACGGAGTTTGTACGTTCTCCCCGTGACCTGCGTGGGTTTTCTCCGAGAACTTTTGTTTCTTCGCACACTCCAAAGACGTGCAGCTTCATAGGTTAATTGGCTTGGTATAAATGTATAAATGTGTATAGGATAGTGTTAATGTGCGGGGATCGCTGGTCGGTGCGGACTCGATGGGCCGAAAGGCCTGTTTCCACGCTGTATCTCTAAACTAAACTGGACAGTTTTGTTTGATTTGCAGTTTCATACAGAGCTCGCTTTGTTCCTTGTGGACACCGATAACTGGTTGGCTTGCCTATTCCTTTATCAATCCAGTCATTTAACTGCCAAACCTTGTGATGTAAAGGATGCCGTCTAACTGACAGGGCTGCTCACAAGATGCCCCAATTTCAGATATTTGTATCGCCATCATCTGGAAAACAAAGCTGTGCTTATAGTTTCATCACCCAGAGACCATTCACTGAAGGTGAAGGTGTGGACGGAATTGTAGATATAAGGAACTGCAGATGCTGGTTTGCAAAAAAGGACACAAAGTGCTGGAGTGACTCAATAGGTCAGGCAGCATCTCTGAAGAACAGCGGTAGATGATAGAGTCGAACAGCGGGAAAGAGGCCCTTCGGCCCAACTATCCCACACCGGCCAACATGTTGCAGCTACACTAGTCCCACCTGCCCGCGTTTGGTCCATGTCCTCGTATGTTGCAAAACATATTTGCCAAATAAATTATGATTATGATTATTATCCCTCCAAACCTGTCCTATCCATGTACCTGTCTAACTGTTTATTAAACGTTGGGATAGTCCCAGCCTCAACTACCTCCTCCGGCAGCTCGTTCCATACACCAACCACCCTTTGTGTGAAAAAGTTACCCCTCAGGTTCCTTTTAAATCTTTCCCCCCTCACCTTAAACCTATGTCCTCTGATTCTCGATTCTGGGCAAGAGATTTATTCCTCTCATGGAATGCGGTGTTTTGGGTTGGGACTGAAGAAGGGTCCTCACCTATCCATGTTCTCCAGCGATGCTGCCTGACTCGTTGAGTTACTCCAGCACTTTTTTTTCGTGAGAGATATTTTTCTTTTGGGCGTTGGTTAGAATGTAGAATGAGCTGCCTTGTGTAGATTCAACGAGAAGCTGGAGAAATATTACAGGCAAGGAATGGATAGTGCCAAACAGGATTGTTGTCTTTAAGGTGAGAGAGGCACCTTAAAGGAGATGTGCAGGGCAAGGTTTTTACACCGAGGGTGATGGGTGCCTAGAATGGGCTGCCAGGAGTGGTGGAGGCAATAGACAATAGGTGCAGGAGTAGGCCATTCGGCCCTTCGAGCCAGCACCGCCATTCAATGTGATCATGGCTGATCATCCCCAATCAGTACCCCGTTCCTGCCTTCTCCCCATATCCCCTGACTCCGCTATTTTTAAGAGTCCTATCTAGCTCTCAATTGAAAGCATCCAGAGAACCTGCCTCCACCGCCCTCTGAGAATTCCACAGACTGACCACTCTGTGTGAGAAAAAGTGTTTCCTCGTCTCCGTTCTAAATAGCTTACTCCTTATTCTTAAACTGTGGCCCCTGGTTCTGGACTCCCCCAACATCGGGGACATGTTTCCTGCCTCTAGCGCGTCCAAACCCTTAACAATCTTATATGTTTTGCTGAAATCCCCTCTCATCCTTCTAAACTCCGGAGTGTACAAGCCCAGCTGCTCCATTCTCTCAGCATATGACAGTCCCGCCATCCCGGGAATTAACCTTGTAAACCTACGCTGCACTCCCTCAATAGCAAGAATGTCATTCCTCCTCTAGTGTCATTTAAAATACTTCTGGATAGGCACTTGGTTGTGCGGGGAATGGAGGGATATGGGGCATGTGCAGGTAGATAGGTGATTGTTTTGGCATCAGGTTAGGCACAGACATTGTGGGCTGAAGGGCCTGTTCTTGTGCTGGGCTGTACTGTCCTATGTTCTACTAAATGGTTGGCTCAGCAGCACAGCTGGTAAAGCTGCTGCCTCATAGCACTAGAGGCCCTGATCCAATCCTGACCTCAGCTACTGTTCTCCTTGCGATGGTGTGTGTTTCTCACCGGTGCTCCAGTTTCCCCCCACATCCTAATTTAGAAAGTTGTGCGAGTTCGTAGGTTAACTGGCCTCTGTAAATTGTCACCAGGGAGCAGAGAGTGGATGAGAAAGTGGGAAAACGGAGAACTGGAGGGGACGGGTGATAGATGGTCGGTGTGGGCCGAAGGGCCTGTTTCCATGCTGTACCTCTACAACTACAAACTAAGCGTCATTGTCAAAAACGGATGTAATTATCGCTGCCTGAAGAAGGGTCTCGACCCGAAACATCACCCATTCCTTCTCTCCACAGATGCTGCTGCCTGACCCACTGAGTTACTCCAGCATTTTGTGCTTATCTGCGGTAGGAACCAGCACTTGCGGTTCCTTCCTGACATCATCACTGCTCTCTGTGGGATCTTGCTGTGTAAAGATTGGCTGGCACATGACCAGTTGCCTCTTGTGCAGAGTCCATGGGACAATCGCCATAGGTGCTCACCTGCTCCCTCTGCTGGTCACCAGCTCCATATGCCAGATCAACCCTTCAGGCCCGACACAGCGACACTCAGAATAGGTGTGTAGGAATGAATGACAGATGCCTTTTTAAACCAAACATAGACACAAAAAAGCCTAAATAACCCAGCGGGACAGTCAGCATCTCCGGAGAGAAGGAATGGGCGACGTTTTGGGTTGAGACCCTTCAGTCTGAAGAAGTGTCTCGACCCGAAACGTCACCAATTCCTTCTCTCCAGAGATACTGCCTGTCCCGCTGAGTTATTCCACCTTTTTTTGTGCCTAACTTAGAATAGATCAACAAGTTCCTGAGCTGGAGAGATCACACCTACAGGATTTTGGACGGGCTCTCTGAAGTGCCTCTTTTTAGGCTGCAAATGCGCTACATTCATGTTCTCTCTGAAGTTATTGGACACTCGCCAAAACAATGAAGCCATGAGTTCAACGTCATTTTATTTGTATAAGCTGCAATAATTAACTGCTGTAGAACATCATAAACTCCACAGAAGTGTGTGCAGGAATCTAACTTTGTGTTGACTTACCAGGGCACATATGTTGTACTTAGATACACATTGGTACATTTCCTGTGTTGCCGACTGGTTATTGTAGAAGTACCTAGTGAGGCCCACGTTACCTACGGAGGTTATACTACTTGGAGACTACAAGGATCTGCAGATGCTGGATCCTTATGTAGACCACACTGGAGCGGTGGCACGATGGCGCAGCGGTGGAGCTGCAGCTTAATGGGCGATTTTCTTAGGCAACTGCCAGCGACTGTCATAGTCACAGCAGGTCGCTGAACAACCGGCATTAACCTACGACAGCGCCTACGCCAGGAGAAGTCAAGCTACGCTCATTGGCGTCAAACCCACTGTCGCCGAAAATTTTTCAACATGTTGAAAATTTAGCGGCGATCAAAAAGACGCTACGACTTTTTACTCGACTGAGGAGACGACTCCCGGAGACCACCGGCGAACATGTGGCGACAAACTAGTCGCCTGTAGTTCCCAAAAAAATCACCTAAGTGGGACAGGCCCATTACAGCATCAGAGACCCAGGTCCTGACTACGGGTGCTGTCTGTATGGAGTTTGTACGTGCTCACCGTGGCCCTGTGGGTTTTCCCCAGGTGTCATTCAGCGTGGAAACAGGCCCTTTGGCCCCAACTTGCCCTCACCGGCGTTAAGCCTATATCCCTCTAAACCCGACCTATCCATGTACCTGTCTAAATGTTTCTTAAACATTGCGATAGTCCCTGCCTCAACTACTACCTCCGGCAGCTCGCTCTATACACCCACCACCCTTTGTGCGAAGGTTACCCCTCAGATTCCTGTTAAATCTTTCCCCCTTCACCCTACACCGATGTCCTCTGGTCAAGAGAGAATGTACATCTACCTGATCTACTCCTCATGGGAGCCAGAGCTCCGGTTTTCTCCCACACTCCAAAGACGTGCAGGTTTGTCGGTTAATTGGCTTCGGTGAAAATTGAAAATTGTAAATTGTTCCTTAATGTTTAAGAAGGAACTGCAGATGCTGGAAAATCGAAGGTAAAATGCTGGAGAAACTCAGCGGGTGAGGCAGCATCTATGGAGCGAAGGAAATAGGCAATGTCTTGGGTCGAAACCCTTCTTCAGACGTGTTGGGTTGCTGTAGTCTGCAGGGATTGCTGGTCAGCACAGACTCGGTGGGCCGAAGGGCCTGTTTCCATGCTGTATCTCTAAACTAAACTGAACTCACATCGTGAGCAGTTTGGTACCCCGTATCTGAGGAAGGATATCCTGGCGTTGGGGAGGGTCCAGAGAAGGTTTACATGAATGATCCCAGGAATGAGTGGGTTAATGTATGATGAGTACACAAAAAAGCTGGAGAAACTCAGCGGGTGCAGCAGCATCTATGGAGCGAAGGAAATAGGCAACGTTTCGGGCCGAAACCCTTCGTCTGAAGAAGGGTTTCGGCCCGAAACGTTGCCTATTTCCTTCGCTCCATAGATGCTGCTGCACCCGCTGAGTTTCTCCAGCTTTTTTTTGTACCTTCGATTCTCCAGCATCTGCAGTTCCTTCTTAAACAATGTATGATCAGCCATGATCATATTGAATGGCGGTGCAGGCTCGAAGGGCCGAATGGCCTACTCCTGCACCTAATTTCTATGTTTCTATGTTTCTATGTTTCTATGATGAGTGTTTGATGGCACTGGGCCTGTACTCGCTGGAGTTTAGAAGGACGAGAGACACCTCATTGAAACTTACCGAACAGTGAAAGGCCTGGATAGAGTGGATGTGGAGAGGATGTTTCACTAGTGGGATAATCTAGAACTAGAGGCACACAGTCATAGAATAAAAGGGGGTACTTTTAGAAAAGAGATGAGACGGAATTTCTTTAGCCAGGAGGTGGTGAATCAGACAGCAGTGGAGGCTGTAACTGGGTATTGTTAAAGTGATGTTGCCCCACAAGTTCCTATTAAATCTTTCCCACCTCACCTTAAACCTACGTACGTCCTCTGGCTTGATTTCCCAACTCTGGATAGAAGACTGCATTTACCTTATTTATTCCTCTCATCGTTTTTCACGCTTCACCCCTCATCCTCCTGCACTCCTTGGAATAAAGTCCTAGCTCTGCTCAGGCAGCGCCTGTAGTCAGGGTCGAAGCCAAGTCTCTGGCGCTGAGAGGCAGCAACTCTAACGCTGCGCCACTGTACAGGGCCTGTCCCACTTGCATGTAATTTACGCGACATCACGACACATGACATACGCGTCGTGACACGCACGTGAAGCGCGCGCATGGTGCGTGGTGACATAGGCAGTGACACGTGGTCGCGCGCGACTCCCCAGGATTTTGGGATGTACAAAATCTTCGCCCGCCATCTGCGTGATGCACAAATGACGCCCAAGTGGGACGGGCCCTTACCACCCTGTTTTAGTTACTGATTTTCTTTCTTAAGCCAACAAAAAGCCACTGTCTCCTTGAAGGACTATTCCACCTCTAGGCGTTCAGTTATTAATGGGACCTGTCAGTTTGCTACAAACTCCTCCTAGTAATATACCTTCTACCCTTGCTTGACTTTCTAAAGAAGAGAACTCTTGCCCGCACCACACTTTGTGGTCCCGTCTCCGATGGGGCAGAGTGGGATGGGTGCTTTACCAAGGGTATCCACCAGTGGCGCAGCGGTAGAGTTGCTGCCTCACGGTGACAGAGACCCAGGTTCGATCCTGACTATGGGTGCTGTCTGTACAGAGTTTGCACAATCTCCCTGTGGTTTGGGGTTTTTGGTTTTGGGTGCTCTGGGTTCCTCCCACATACCAAAGGCGTTCAGGTTTGTAGGTTAATTGACATCATGTCGTAAGCATGTAGGATAGAATTAGTGTATGGGGGATCGATATTCGGCCTGGGCCAAAGTAGCTGTTTCCACGCAGTATCTCTAAACCAAACTAAACTGAACACCGATGGGATGGGTGCATTACGGTGAGTGTACAATGCAGTTGAATTATGCCCAATCTGTTATTGATGTCTAACACTAGCTCTCATCAGCTGAGATCTCATGAAGGGCCCCAACCCAAAACGTAGGATGTCCATTCCCTTTGTGGAAGCTGCCTGTTCTGCAGAATTATTACTTGGAGATAAGCATGGAAACAGGCCCTTCAGCCATCAGGCCATGCCGGCCATTCAGTTCTGTTATTCCACTTTCTCATCCACTCCCTACACACTAGGGGCATTTTACACAGGGCCAATTAATGTACAATCCCACACGTTTAGTTTAGAGAGACAGCACGGAAACAGGCCCTTCGGCCCACCGGGTCTGTGCCGACCAGCGATCCCCGCACATTAACACTATCCTGCACACACTAGGGACAATTTTTACATTTACCAAGCCAATTAACCTACAAACATGTACGCCTTTGGAGTGTGGGAGGAAATTAAAGATCTCGGAGAAAACCCACGCAGGTCAGGGGGAGGGCGTATAAACTCCGTACAGACAGCACCCGTAGTCAGGATCGAACCCGGGTCTCCGGCGCTGCATCCCTTGCTCCACAGTGCCGCCCTTTGTCTTTCGGATGTGGGACGAAACCGGAGCACCCGGAGGAAACCCACACGGTCACGTGGAGAACGTGGAAACTCCACACAGACAGCACCCGAGATTAGGATTGAACCTGGACCTCTGGCACTGTGAGGCAGCAGCTCTATTAGCTATGCCACCATGCCGCCCTTGTGGAGAGATTTTTGAATGGCAAAAGTACCCAAGACCACGAGGTCACAGGGAGAACATGTAAGAATACAGCGCGGAAACAGGCCCTGCGTCCCAGCGAGTCTGCGCCGACCAGCGATCAGTCCTTACACTAGCGCTATCCTGCACACACACTGCGGACAATTTTACAGAAGCCACTTCGAGTCGAGTCAAGTCACTTTTATTTCTTTGGAAAATATTTAAAAACAACTCTCGTTGACCAAAATGCTTCAGATTGGTGGAAGGACTAACGTTATACAACAGTGGTTCATAGATTGGTACATTCATAAATACATACATATAGCCCTATAACCTACAGATCTGCATGTGTGTGGGGTGCGGGAGGAAACCCGAGCGCCCGGTGGAAACCCACGTGGTCACAGGGAGAAGGTACAAACGCCGTACAGACATCACACCTGGTTGGGATCGAATCCAGGTCTCTGCCGCTGTGAGACAGCAACTCTACCAGCACCTGGGGCAGTGTGGAGTTCCTCCAGCACTTTGTATTGCCAGAATCTGCGGTTTGTTCAGCCTCCGTTCACCATCTGAGGGTGTGTTAAGGAACAGTCAGGATTGTGAACTAGCACTGCAGGGCTTGCTGCCCTTGAGCGGCATTAATCAGATCCAGGCCACATTATTGACTTGAGGTCGGCAAAATCCACAGGGGCTTGGAATTGAACCTGGATTCCTAGGAATGTGCATTCCTGACACGGGGAAGAGAAGTGCTGGAACAATGCACAGCTTGTTAACTTTTGCTGCCCGAGCTCTGGGTCCAGGGAAAAGATTATGTTTCCTGAAAAATATCACCGTGAGCAGCTGCAGGCACAACGACTCGATCCCATCTTCTCCAAATAAAAATGTCCATGAAAAATTCCAGCAGGTTGTTTTTGTCCTTGGCACGAGAGAGGGGAGGAAATGACAAGGAGATGATCTTGGGCAATGGAAACCACAGCAGCACAGCGGTAGAGTTGCTGCCTCACAGCGCCAGAGACCCGGGTTCGATCCTGACCTCGGGTGCTGTCTGAGTGTGGAGTAGCTTGCAAATGTTTCAGTAATGAAAGACCAGAAACGCAGGGGGTGGGGGTGAGAGAAACTCTGGTCAAGTCAAGTCAAGTCAAGTTTATTTGTCACATACACATACGAGATGTGCAGTGAAATGAAAGTGGCAATGCTCGCGGACTTTTGTGCAAAAGACAAACAACAAAACAACCAAACTAATTATAAACACAATCATAACACACATATTCTTTTACATATTAAATAATGGAAGGAAAAACGTTCAGTAGAGTTAGTCCCTGGTGAGATAGGCGTTTACAGTCCGAATTGCCTCTGGGAAGAAACTCCTTCTCAACCTCTCCGTTCTCACCGCATGGCAACGGAGGCGTTTGCCTGACCGTAGCAGCTGGAACAGTCCGTTGCAGGGGTGGAAGGGGTCTCCCATGATTTTATTTGCTCTGGAGTTGCACCTCCTGTTGTATAGTTCCTGCAGGGGGGCGAGTGAAGTTCCCATAGTGCGTTCAACTCCCACAGAGTTGTTACAGGGGGAAGGGGGGGGGGGGGGGGGGGGGGGCGGGGGGGAAGGGGGGGGGGGGGGGGGGCTGGGCTAACTGTTATTTTCACAATCAGAAAGGATTTTGACAGTTTAAAGACAAACAACTTGTTTCTGTGACAGGGGGGAGGGAGGAGGGGCCTGCCTGACACTCTGGGGCTAAGAGGGGGGGGGGGGGTCCCAGGGGGGCTGGAAAAGAGTGGACCTGCAGGGATGGGGTGGGATTAAAAGACTCAGGAGGCAGCTTTGGGAACAGAGCTACACAACAACCGGTCAATGATCAGGAGGTGCCTGCCTGACACTCTGTAGCCAAGAGACTTCAGCATGTTGGATGTTGGATTAACGGACACCATTCCCACAGAGCTAGCACCGGTCAATGGGCCAAATGGCCTTAAATGAACAATTCTAGTAAATGGCATTTCGAGTCATAGTCACAAAGTACGGAAACAGGCCATTCAGCCCAGCTTTCCCATTCCGATCAAGTTGCCCCATCTTACTTAGTTAGGCCGGGGATAAAGTAAGGAAACAGGCTCTTCGGCCCATCGCGTCTGCACCTACTAGCGAACTCCGGACACTAGCACTATCCTACACACTGGAGATAATTTGCGATTTTATCGAAGCCACTTAACCTACAAAATTCTACGTCTTTGGAGTGTGGGAGGAAACCCAAGATCTCGGAGAAAACCCACACGGTCACAGGGAGAACGTACAAACTCCATACAGACAGCACCTGTAGTCAGGATTGAACCCGGGTCTCTGGTGCTGAGAGGCAGCAACTCTACCGCTGCACCACCGTGCCGCCCTCTGTGTGGAAAAAGTTGCCGTTCAGGCTCCTATTAAATCTCTCGCCCCTCGCCTTCAATCTATGTACCCTGGTTCTCGATTCCCCTACTCTGGGTACAATGTACATTCACCCTTGTGAATGTACATTGTATTTATTTCCCTTGTGATCTTGTTCAAATGTAGTTGCATGGAGTTTAACTGTTCAGTTCAGTTTATTGTCACGTGTACAGAGGTACAGTGGAAAGCTGTTGTTGTGAGCTAACCAGCCAGAGGAAACACAACACATGTTTACAACCGAGCCATTCGCAGTGTACAGTTACAGGATAAAGGGAGTAACACTCAGTGCAAGGTAAAGCCAGTAAAGTCCGATCAAAGATAGTCCGAGGGCCCTCGATGAGGAAGAGAGTAGGTCAGGACTGCTCTCTGGTTACGGTAGGATGATACTGAACTGTGTGGTCTGACATTGGGATGAAGGCGACAGGAACAGCGGGGGGGTGAGACAGTGAGAGAGCAGCCGTTGCTGTCCAGAGACCGGGGTCAGGACCTCCGAGTATCAGTTACAGCGCATTACTGGGGGAGAGCTTGGGAAAAGGCAAGGAACCGGCCCCCAAAATACTAAATAGAGCAAGTGCAGGCGTGAGAGAGCAGATCATGGCTAGTGTGTGGACAGTTTTATGGTGGAGATAGATTATTTCTTCATTAGTATACGTGTCCGGTGTCATGGGTGTACCGTGGACAGAGGTGTGAGGCTGTACGGAGGTTTGGTCCATGCCGCTAAGGTGAATAGTGAAAGGCCTGGGATAGAGTGGATGTGGAGAGGATGTCTCCACTAGTGGTAGAGTCTGGGACCAGAGGTCGCAGCCTCAGAATAAAATGACGTTCCTTCAGAAAGGAGATGAGGAGGAATTTCTTTAGTCAGAGGGTGGTGAATCTGTGGAATTCATTGCCACAGAAGGCTGTGGAGGCCAAGTCAGTGGATATTTTTAAGGCAAAGATAGATAGATTATTGATTAGTACGGGCATCAGGGGTTATGGTGGAGACATTGGTATCGTTGTCTCGTTGTAGGACATTGATCATTCTTTTAATCTGGATTTTTAACTCATGTATTGTGATTTTTTTAAATATAATTTATGATGCTTTTATAAGTGATATACTAAGGTTGTATATGTACTTTATGATATTTTTGTAATACGCAATGCATTTTTTATGTAATGTTGCCCCTTGTCTGGACCTCGAGTCCGTAATAAAATTTATTATTTATTATTATTACGAGGAGAAGGCAGGAGAATGGGGTTAGGAGGGAGAGATAGATCACTGCCAAAGGTGCCTCAACAAAGTACTGAGTAACGGGTCTGAATACTTATGTAAATGTGATATTTTTGTTACTTTGCAAAAATTTCTAAACCTGTTTTTGCTTCTTCATTCTGAGGTATTGTGTGTAGATTGATGATAAAAATAATGAATCCATAACAAATCATTTTGGAATAAGGCTGTAACGCAACAAAATGAGGAAAAAGTGAAGGGGTCTGAATACTTTCTGAATGCACTGTTTGTGTGGCAATAATCTTATGATCGTAGTTTAGTTTATGGATATAGTGCAGAAACAGGCCCTTCGGCTCACAGTGTTTGCGCCGGCCAGTGATCCCCACACACTAGCACTATCCTACCCACTAGGGACAATTTACAAACTGGATAGGAGCAGAATTTGGCCATTTGGCCCAACTAGTCTACTCCACCATTCAATCAATACAGCTGTCTTTTAAAATGTATAATATTTCTGCCTCCGATGAACTTTGGCGAGTGAAAGAGTGCAGTTGGACCAAGTGGCAGGCATGTCCCGAGGAAGCAAATGTGGCTGTGGTATCGGGTCTGGGTTAGGATGTGGTCGTAGAGTAGAAGGGAAGGGGGAATCGCCCCCCCCCCCCCCCCCCACCCTACATCGGTCTGAAGAAGGGTTTCGGCCCGAAACATTGCCTATTTCCTTCACTCCACAGATGCTGCTGCAACCGCTGAGTTTCTCCAGCACTTTTGTCTGCCTTCGATTTTCCAGCATCTGCAGTTCCTTCTTAAACATCTTTGGAATGTGGGAGGAAACCGGAGCACCCGGAGAAAACCCACACAGTCATGGGGAGAACGTACAAACTCCACATAGGCAGCAACTCATAGTGACGAACAAACCCAGGTCTCTGGTTCTATAAGGCAGCAACTCTACTGCGCCTTCCAAAAAAAGAATTTCTATGAATCTGTTTGCAAAAAGAGAATTTCACTGTAACTTAGTACATGTGATAATAAGCTATTGAATCATTACATTTGTGTTGTGAGACTTGCAGCAAGTGGGGACACCCTGTACACGCGTGTGAAATATGGTCCACGCCGCTAACTCCCACAGTCCATGTTCATGTGATTTTTGGCCATTTGGCCATTTGGCCCAACTAGTCTACTCCACCATTCAATCAATACAGCTGTCTTTTAAAATGTATAATATTTCTGCCTCCGATGAACTTTGGCGAGTGAAAGAGTGTAGTTGGACCAAGCGGCAGAAGGTTGTTTCAACCTAGTTCAATTGTAGTTGGAAACCAGCAATTAGTTTGGTTTAAAACAGTTGTCAGTTCTACTGCTCAATCAATATCTGAGGGTGTTTGTTGGTTAGCATGGGCTTGGTGGGGCTGAAGGACCTGTTTCCACACTGTGTGTCTCTCTCTATCTCCGCCATAAAACTGTCCACACACTGGCCATGATTTGCTCTCTCACTCCTGCACTCGCTCTATTTAATATTTTAGAGGCCGGTTCCTTGCCTTTTCCCAAGCTCTCCCCCAGTAATGGGCTGTAACTGATACTCGGAGGTCCTGACCCCAGTCTCTGGACAGCAACGGCTGTTGTCAGCAGGTGACAGGTCCAACGTCTCACACCGCATGCTCTCTCACTGTCTCACACCCCCCCCCCCGCTGTTCCTGTCGCCTTCATCCCAATGTCAGACCACACAGTTCAGTATCATCCTACCGTAACCAGAGAGCAGCCCTGACCTACTCTCTACCTCATCGAGGGCCCTCCGACTATCTTTGATCGGACTTTACTGGCTTTACCTTGCACTAAGCGTTACTCCCTTTATAGACAATAGACAATAGGTGCAGGAGTAGGCCATTCGGCCCCTCGAGCCAGCACCGCCATTCCATGTGATTACGGCTGATCATCCCCAATCAGTACCCCGTTCCTGCCTTCTCCCCATATCCCCTGACTCCGCTATATTTAAGAGCCCTATCTAACTCCTTGAAAGTATCCAGAGAACCGGCCTCCACCGCTCTCTGAGGCAGAGAATTCCACACATACTTTATCATGTATCTGTACACTGTGGATGGCTCGATTGTAAACATGTCTTTCCAAAGACTGGTTAGCACGCAACAACAACTTTCCACTGTGCCCGGGTACACGTGACAATAAGCTGACCAACTCCATGCAAATATGGGTATTTGTCCACGTGTATAAGATCACGAGGGAAATACACAGGGTGAATGTACAGTCTTCTACCCAGAGTAGGGGAATCGAGAACCAGAGGACATAGTTTTAAGGTGAGAGAGGCAAGATGGAATAGGAACCCGCTGGGCAACTTTTACACACAGGTGGGTGGTGGGTGTATAGAACAAGCTGCCAGAGCATGTTGTTGAAGAAGGTACTATAACAAGATTTAAAAGAAATTTGGACAGATACATGGATAGGAAAGGGTTCAGGAGATGACAGGAGAGAGAGGGAGCTAGATAGGGCTCTTAAAGATAGCGGAGTCAGGGGATATGGGGAGAAGGCAGGAATGGGTACTGATTGGGGATGATCAGCCATGATCACATTGAATGGCGGTGCTGGCTCGAAGGCCCGAATGGCCTACTCCTGCACCTATTGTCTATTGTCTATTGTCTAAAGGAATGTGGGCCAAATGTGGGCAGGTGGTACAAATGTAGATGAGAAATCAATGGGATACCAGTCAGCATGGGTGAGTTGGGCTGAAGGGCCTGTGTCCATGCTGTATCACTTTGCAGAATGTGCAGCCTATGACTCCTTGTGAGGCCATTTGACCCGTTGACCTGTGCTAGCTCTGTGGGGATGGTGTCCATTAATCCCACAACCCTGCAGGTCTCTCCAGTGTCTGAAAGTTTTGGAGTCTCCTTGCTCCGATTCCTGATGAGAACAAGATGCTGTCTAACAGTTTCCCAAAGTAGCCCCTGGGCATTTTACCAGTTATTCTGGCCTCCTGTCATTAGAAACTATTTATTTTTCTTTCATCTACCAGAACCATTTATGATTGCAAAGGAAGCTGAGGAGGGAAATGAATAGTATTCACAATCAGAGGGCGGTGAATCTGTGGAATTCATTGCCACAGACGGCTGTGGAGGCCAAGTCAATGGACATTTTTAAGGCGGA
Source organism: Leucoraja erinaceus (assembly GCF_028641065.1). Classification (NCBI taxonomy): domain Eukaryota; kingdom Metazoa; phylum Chordata; class Chondrichthyes; order Rajiformes; family Rajidae; genus Leucoraja; species Leucoraja erinaceus. Next base: position 16,470,961 of record NC_073410.1, on the reverse strand, counting down.
GATTGATAGATTCTTGATTAGTACGGGTGTCAGAGGTTATGGGGAGACGGCAGGAGAATGGGGTTGACAGGGAAAGATAGATCAGCCATGATTGAATGGTGGAATAGACTCGACGGGCTGAATGGCCTAATTCTGCTCCTATGACCTATGATGTAGTTTGATTACCCTGATAATACATCCAACCAACACTGCCTTTTAGGAAAGAAAAACTATTCACCTCTCAGGTCTGGCTTGTGTGTGGCTTCTAATGTTTTGTTGGCTGCTTAGATGAAAACCCAGTGGGGCAATTAAAAGGGACCCCTATCAGCTGGTATCAACAACATCATACACATATATATGTCGACTGGGCTTATATTCACTGGCATTCAGAAGGATGAGAGGGGATGTCAAAGAAACATATAAAATTCTTAAATGAGTGGACAGGCTAGATGCAGGAAAAATGTTCTCGATGTTGGGGGAGTCCAGAGCCAGGGCTCACAGTTTAAGAATACGGGGTAGGCCATTTAGGACTGAGATGAAGAAATACCTTTTCACCCAGAGAGTTGTGAATCTGTGGAATTCTCTGCCACAGAAGGCAGTGGAGGCCAATTCACTGGGTTTTTCCAGAGAGATTTAGATTTAGCTCTCAGGGCTAAGGGAATCAAGGGATATGGGGAAAAAGAAGAAAACGAGGTACTGATTTTTGATGATCAGCCATGATCATATTGAAGGGCCGAAGGGCCGAATGGCATAGTCCTGCACCTATTTTCCTCTCTTTCTGTATATATTCATGCTCCATTAATTGGGCTTGAAGAATTTAAGTATCCAATTATCTCACTGTAGTAAGATTTTGTAAGATTATAATGGAGACTACACCTTATCATCCCTTCATTGAAAGGGTTGACACAGTGGGCAGTGGTAGAGTTGCTGCCTCACAGCGCCAGAGACCCGGGTTCCATCCTGGCTACGATTGCTCCTGTCACCTGTGATCTGAGTGGGTTTGCAGCGAGAACTTTGTTTTCCTCCTACACTCCAAAGACGTACAGGTTTGCGGGCCATTTGGCTTGGTATACTTGTTTAAAAAATTGTCCCGAGTGTAGGATAGTGTTAATGTGCGGGGATCGCTGGTCGGCACGGACTTGGTGGGCCGAAGGGCCTGTTTCCGCGCTGTATCTCTCAACTAAAAAGTGAACTAGTGGAAACATCCTCTCTGCATCTACGCACAACACTTTATAACCTCAGTGTTAAAACGTACCTGCTGTAGGTTTAGCTGAGATCACAACTTACAGCACAGGTGTGGGATTGGTTCTGAAACCTTTCCTAAATGCTCCACACCAGAATGTGAATTTATTCATTCAGAAGTTCAGCAAGCTTATTATTTTTTATGTGGAACAATCAATAGCAGCTTGCAATCTCCTTTCAAATGAGCGATGGGAGATGTACTAATGCAGAGTGTTTTTGCAGTCTCCAGAGAGGGACTGAGAGAAGAAACACATTCAATATCTTCTCCGCTGTTTGGAGATGTTTGCTGTCTAATGTTGGCATTCCTGTTAAATGTTGCAGATGTTTCATTGGGTGAACTATTCTCTCCTCTTGCTCTCCTGCCCTCTATAGATTTTGTTTTCAAGTCTGTGAGAGTCTGACTCGTGGACTACTTAAAACATGCACTTAACTCTCTGCAATATGTCTGTGGAATGAGCTGCCGGAGGAGGTAGCTAGGACAATAACTACATCTAAAAGATGTTCAAACAGGTACATGGGTTGGAAAGATTTAGAGGTGAATACTAGGAACAGCAGGCCTATTTGTTTGCAAGATAGATACAAAATGCTGGAGTAACTCAGCGGGACAGGCAGCATCTCTGGAGAGAAGGAATGGGTCATGTTTCAGGTTGAGACCCTTCTTCAGACTGCTGTCAGGGGAGAGGGAGATACATAGATAAGGACGAGTAAGGTGTGAAAACAGGACAGGGGGAATGGAGATCAAGAAAAATGTATAATAGATCATTGTCAGCTGGGAGACGATAACAGCAACAAAGCAAACAGAGATAAAATGTACTCGGAGACAGTCAGACTGGTCGGAGAATTGGGAAGGGGGAGGGATGGTGAGAGAGGGAAAGCAAGGGCTACTTGAAGTTAGAGAAGTCAATGTTCATGCCGCTGGAGTGTAAGCTGCCCAAGCGAAATATGAGGCGCTGTTCTTCCAATTTAAGAATTACAAAGGTGCTGCAGGACCCGAGGGCCTGAGCTAAAGGGAGAGGTTGCACATGCGAGGACTTCATTCCTTGGAGTACAGGAAGCTATGAAACGATCTTACAGTGGTGTTAAAATCACAAGGGGAATAGTGAAAAGTGAATGCACACTTTTACCCAGAGAAGGGGAATCAAGAACCAGAGGACATTGGTTAAAAGTGAGAGGGGGTCAGATTTAATAGTAACCTGTGGCACACAGAAGATGGTGTATGTATATATGGAATGAGCTGCTAGAGGAGGCGGGTGCTATCATATCATTTAAAAGATATTTGTTAGAAGGAACTGCAGATGCTGGTTTAAACTGAAGATAGACGCAAAAAGCTGGAGTAACTCAGCGGGACAGGCAGCATCTCTGGAGAGAAGGAATGGGTGACATTTTGGATCGAGACCCAAGATATTTGGATAGGCACTTGAATGGGAAAGGTTTAGAGGGATATGGGCCAAACGCAGGCAGGTGGGGCTAGTTTGGATGGGGTATCTTGGTCAATGTGGGCTGAAGGGCCTGTTTCCATGCTGCATCACTCTACGACACTGGGCAATATGAAGATGGCAGCAGAAGCTGGTCTTTAAGGAGAAAACGTAACGGTGGCACATCGGTAGAGTTGCTGTCTTACAGCGAATGCAGTGCCGGAGACCCGGGTTCGATCCTGACTACAGGTGCTGTCTGTACGGAGTTTGCACGTTCTCCCCGTGACCTGCATGGATTTTCTCTGAGATCTTCGGTTCCCTCCCACACTCCAAAGACGTACAGGTTTGTAGGTTAATTGGCTTGGGAAATGTAAAAATTGTCCCTAGTGGGTGTAGGATGGTGTTGATGTGCCGGGATCGCTGGTTGGCGCGGACTTGGTGGGCCTGTTTCCGTGCTGTATCTCTAAACTAAACATGTATACTGGTTGTTGTGGCCTCTCCCCAGCAGCGAGAGTTGCGTCCTGTGCTGTGCTCTCATCTTGAAACTATTTTAGAGTTGAGATCACTTTAGCAACTTGAATGCACTGTAGAAGCCGAGGTCTGGCTCCTTGTCTAATGGATCCCACCTGTAACTCCTTCACTGGGCCGTTTGAACAACCCCCCGTAATCATTTATGGCGCTGCCTTTTGCTTCAGAACAATTAAGTGCAGAAAAGCAGTTGTGTGGAGAGAGAAAACCCAAGTGGATAACACCCAGGTATTATGGAAATATAGACTCAAAATGCTGGAGTAACTCAGCGGGACAGGCAGCATTTCTGGAGAGAAGGAATGGGTGAGGTTTCGGATTGAGACCCTTCTTCATATTTCTTCCAGGTATTATGGATTTAGCTTCTTAAGAAGGGTCCCGACCCGAATCATCATTAGGGTGCTAACTGTTCGTATTAGCCGGGACATCCCGTATATTGGGCTAAACTGGTTTGTCCCATACGGGACCGCCCTTGTTCCATTTTTGACCGCTACTACTCGGGTCGAGGGGACTGTCGGGTTGGAGCGCCGCGTCTGGCCCCGCCTCACCCGTCCCGACGTAGTGCAGCCCTTGGAGTGTAGCAGCAGCCGCAGCAGCGCCTCGCCCGTGGCCCCGTCAGTCGGCAGCCCGGCCAGTTGTCCGACCTTTGGACCTTCGCTCACCGCCGACACCACCACCCCTCCTTTTCATGGCCGATCATTGGATCATGAGTTGGACGGGGCGCCGACTTTGCGCGCGATGTCGCGCAGCCCGGGCCAGAACTCCACAGTCAAAGCCCATTGAGTTACTCCAGCACTTTTTGTTTTACTCAAGATTCCAGCACCTGCAGTTTTTTTGTATCTCTCTTCCCTCCTTTTTAGATTTTAGTTTCAGTTTTAGAGAGACAGCGTGGATACAGGCTCTTCGGCCCACCGAGTTTGCGCAGACCAGCGATCACCCCGCACATTAGTTCCATTCTACACACTAGGGACAATTTACAATTGACAGTCGCCAATTAACCTACAAACCTGTACTTGTTTGAGGTGTGGGAGCAAACCGGAGACACAGAGGTCACGGGACATGGCACAAATTCCGTACAGACAGAACCTGTAGTCAGGATCGAACCCGGGTCTCTGGCGCTGTGAGGCAGCACCTCTACCGCTGCGCCACCGTGCCACCCTTGTAGTCTTGATGAGATTGAGCAGTTTGACCTTTGCCAACGCCTCCTTCCCTTAGTGTTACAAATTTCTCTCCTTCCAGTTTAATGCAGATTCTCCACATCGTGTACAATGCTGATTCAGCTGCTAATGTTTGGCAGAAGATCCAGTGCCAAAAGGTGATGCAGACTCTCGTTTGATGTTTGCAATGTGTTCCTGTGGCTGATGGTAAACAGATCTGTGTGTGTGTGCATTTGAAATGGAATCATTTAATGTCCCCTGCCCTAGGGAAGGCAGGTTCGCTGGTTATAACGGAGTCAGGCTTGGCTCAGGAATAACACTGACTTACCAACTAAAGCAACATTGCCTTCAAGCCCTGTCCAGGAATCTAATGGCCTCAGTGTTCAAGAAGGAACTGCAGATGCTGGAAAAAGCGAAGGTAGACAAAATTGCTGGAGAAACTCAGCGGGTGCGGCAACATCTATGGAGCGAAGGAAATAGGCAACGTTTCGGGCCGAAACATTGCCTATTTCCTTCGCTCCAGAGATGCTGCCGCACCCGCTGAGTTTCTCCAGCAATTTTCTCTACCATTTAATGGTCTCACCTGGGTGTGTGATGTGGTGTGTTCAAAGTGTAGCCATCTTATGAACAGTGTTGTAAGTGCAGCACAGCGGCTCAGCGGTAGAGTTGTTACCTCACAGCTCCAGAGACCCGGGTTCCATCCTGTCTGCTGGTGCTGCCTGTACATTCCCACTGTGACCGCGTGGGTTTTCTCCGGGTGCTCCGGTTTCCCCCCACATTCCAAAGACGTGCAGGTTTGTGGGTTAATTGGCTTCTGCAAATTGTCTCTAGTTTGCAGGATGTACGGTGATCATTGGTCGGCGTAGACTCGGTGGGCCGAATGGCCAGTTTCCACGCTGTATCTCTAAACTAAACTAAACTTATGGGGAAAGTATACAGTTAATGGCAAGACTTAATAACTTTGATGTGCAAAGTGATATTGGCTACAAGTTCATAACTCCCTGAGATCGGCAACACAAGTAGACAGAGTGGCAGACAAAGCGTGCAGTATGCTTGCCTTCATCGGCCAGGGCATTGAGTAGAAGAGGCAGGAAGACATGTTGCAGCTCCATATAACATAGGTTAGGCTGCCTTTGGAGTTGTTTAGTTCAGAGATACAGCGCGGAAACAGGCCCTTCGGCCCACCCATCAGCCGACCAGCAACACCGCACATTAACACTATCCTAGAAACATAGAAAATAGGTGCAGGAGTAGGCCATTTGGCCCTTCGAGCCTGCACCGCCATTCAATATGATCATGGCTGATCATCCAACTCAGTATCCAATACCTGCCTTCTCTCCATACCCCCTGATCACCTTAGCCACAAGGGCCACATCTAACTCCCTCTTAAATGTAGCCAATGAACTGGCCTCAACTACCCTCTGTGGCAGAGAGTTCCAGAGATTCTCCTCTCTGTGTGAAAAAAGTTCTTCTCATCTCGGTTTTCAAGGATTTCCCCCTTATCCTTAAGCTGTGACCCCTTGTCCTTGACTTCCCTAACATCGGGAACAATGTTCCTGCATCTAGCCGTCGGAACCCCTTAAGAATGTTTTGTAAGTTTCTATTTGATGATACCTCTATTTCTATAAATTTTTAGCACACTGAATGGACACTGGTTGAGCAAGTTTAAAGGAGTTTCCTCTGGGCAGTGAGGTACTCAGGAACTTGGAATAAAGCTGCCAGGGGTCGCGGTGAAGGTAGGTACGAGAGGTATTAGATTAACACTATCCTAAACCCACTAGTGGCAATTTACACTTACACCATGCCAATTAACCTACAAACTTGTACATCTTTGGAGTGTGGGAGGAAACCGAAGATCTCGGAGAAAACCCATGCAGATCACGGGGAGAAGGTACAAACTCCGTACAGACAGCGCCCGTAGTCTGGATCGAACCCGGGTCTCCGGCGCTGCATTCGCTAGGAAACTTGAACGGAAACCTCTGGAGACTTTGCGCCCCACCCAAGGTTTCCGTGCGGTTTCCGGAGGTTGCAGGTGGTTGCAGGTGGTTGCAGGTAGTGGAAGCAGGTAGGGAGACTGACAAAAACCTCCGGGAACCAGAGGTTTCGGTTCAGGTTTCCTAAGTGGGACAGGGGCATAAAAGGCAGCAACTCTACCGCTGCGCCTCCGTGATGTTATGGTCACTACATTGTAGGGAGGATGGGAGGCTTCAGAGTGGGTACAGAAGTGGCTCACTGGAACACTGCCTGGATTAGATGGTCTCTGAAGAAGGGACTTGACCCAAGACATCACCCATTTCTTCTATCCAGAGATGCTGCCCATTCCACTGAGTTACTCCAGCTTTTTGTGCCTATCTTCTGGATCAGAGGGAATTAGATACAAGGAGAGGTTGGATAGACATAATGTTTAAGAAGGAACTGTAGATGCTGGAAAATGGAAGGTGGACAAATGTGCTGGAGAAACTCATTGGGTGAGGCAGCATCTATGGAGCGAAGGAAATAGGCAACGTTTCGGCCCGAAACGTTGCCTATTTCCTTCGCTCCATAGATGCTGCCTCACCTGCTGAGTTTCTCCAGCACTTTTGTCTACCTTGGATAGACATAGACTGTTTTATCTGGAACGCTGGAGGTTGATGGGAGACCTGACAGAAACATATAAAGTTTGGAGAGACATAGACCAGGTAGAGGGTCAGAATATTTTTCCCCAGTGTGGAAATGTCAAAGACTGGAGGGCATAGCTTTAAAAAGAGAAGCAAAGTTTAAAGGAGATGTGCAGGGCAGCAGGTAGTGAGTACTTGCAATGCGCTACCAGGGGTCGTGGTGAAGGTTGATACGAGAGGCTTTTAGACAGGTACATGGATATGCAGGGATATACCCCAGGCATGTGTGTGTGTGTGTGTGTGTGTGCACATGTATATGTGCATGTGTGTGTGCGCACGTGTATATGTGTGTGTGTGTGCACGTGTATATGTGCGTGTGTGTGCACGTGTGTATATGTGCATAAGAGAGGCAGATTGGGACCTCTACATTCAATTAATTGAATAAATATATTCATATGTTTGAAGTGCTCTCATTCATTTTGTTTCATTACTTTTGTAAAGAATACCTAATCGTTAATAGATTCAAATTGTTTTTTAACTGCGTGTAAACATTAGCTAGTACTGGATGAATAGGTCATGTGTATCTTGGCGTTATGATGGGTAGACATTGTGGGCCAAATGCCTGTTGAAATGAAATGAAATGAAATGATTCAATTTATTGTCATTGTCAGTGTACAGTACAGAGACAACGAAATGCATTTTTAGCATCTCCCTTGAAAGGGAGACACAGGGCGTCGCGGTGTGCCCGCGCCTGCCGCCGTACATTCCATTACAGGCAAAGGTGGGTGAAGTGTCTTGCCCAAGGACACAACGACAGTATGCACTCCAAGCGGGATTTGAACCGGCTACCTTCCGGTCGCCAGCCGAACTCTTAGCCCATTGTGCTATCTGGCGCCCTAGCCCATTGTGCTATCTGTTGCTGCAGTGTGCTGTTCTGTGTTCTGTTCTAGTGAAGGAGTGCTGCATAGTTGGCAGTGGTCTTCACATTAGACATGCATATTGTGTTTTGCATGGAGGGTAGATTTAAGGGTCTGACCCACTTACCCAATTTTTTTCGGCGACTTGCCGGCACCAAAAAGTTGCGTAAGTGGGACAGGCCCTGAACTATCATGTGAATTGGGAAGTCTGGTGATGTTAGCTGGTCGACTGTCTGACCATGCTCTGATTGCTCATGGAGACCACGACATCGTAGCAACCCTGTACTTCCCCACTCATCACAGACGCATGCAGTGTGTGTGCACATGCTTGTGTCAGTATGTGTGTGTGTGACTGAGAGTGTAATTGAGTGTGTGCGAGTGGGTGTGTGTGATTGGGTGTGTGAGTGTGTGTGTGTGACTGTGTGTATGAGTGTGTGTGAGTGGGTGTCGGTGTGTGTGAATGGGTGCGTGTGTGTGTGTGTGTGTGTGTGTGTGTGTGTGTGTGTGTGGGTGTGTGTGAGTGGGTGTGTGTGTGTTAGGTGTGTGTGTGACTGAGTGTGTGTGTGAGTGAGTGCATGGGTGTGAGGGTGTGTGTGTGTGTGGGTGTGTGTGAGTGTGTGTGTGTGTGTGTGTGTGTGTGTGGGTGTGTGTGTGTGAGTGTGTGTGTGTGTGACTGAGTGTGTGTGAGTGCGTGTGTGTGTGTGTGTGTGTGTGTGTGTGTGTGTGTGTGTGTGTGTGTGTGTGTGTGTGTGTGTGTGTGTGTGTGTGTGTGTGACAGTGGGTGTGTGTGAGTGTGTGTGTGTGTGTGAGTGTGTGAGTGGGTGTGAGTGTGTGAGTGGGTGTGAGTGTGTGTGTGTGTGTGAGTGTGTGAGTGTGTGTGTGTGTGTGAGTGTGTGAGTGTGTGTGTGAGATTGTGATTGTACATGTATGTGTGGGCGTGCGTGTAAGAAAAGCAGGTCGGGACCTTTACATTCAATTAATTGATTAAATATATTCATAGGTTTGAAGTGTTCTCTGTTGACATAATTGTGTAAAGAATGCCTAATCATTAATAGCTTTGATTTGTTTTTTAAATGTTTGCAAACATCAGTTGTATCCATAGACGTTCAAAGGTTCTGATGGCTGGTTCTGGCTGGAGACGTGACTGACTCTTGTTGACGTTTGGCTGGGCCTTGGTAACTTCTGGTACATGTTTGGTGTATTGGAGTTGTGTCTTTGTCTATTGTGATAGAGTCATAGATTCATAGAGTGATACAGTGTGGAAACAGGCCCCTCGGCCCAACTTGCCCAACCTGTCCCAGGTACACTAGTCCCACCTGCCCACGTTTGGCCCATATCCCTACCAACCCGTCCTATCCAAGCACATGTCCAACTGTTTCTTAAACGTTGGGATAGTCCCTGCCTCAACTACCTCCTCTAGCAGTCTGATGAAGGGTTTCGACCCGAAACGTTGCCTATTTTCTTCGCTCCATAGATGCTGCCTCCCCTGCTGAGTTTCTCCAGCATTTTTGTCTACCTTCTCTGGCAGCTCGTTCCATACACCTACCACTGTTTACTCCTCAGATTCCTATAAAATCTTTCCCCCTTCAACTTAAACCTATGCCCTCTGCTCCTCGATTCACCTACTCTGGGCTAGAGACTCTGTGCATCTACCCGATCTATTCCTCTCACGATTTTATACACCTCTATAAGATCAACCCTCATCCTCCTGCGTTCCATGGAATAGACAATAGACAATAGACAACAGGTGCAGGCATAGGCCATTCGGCCCTTTGAGCCAGCTCCGCCATTCACTGTGATCATGGGTGATCATCCACATTCAGTAGCCCGTTCCTGCCTACTCAACCTCTCCCTATAACTCAGGCCCTCGAGTTCTGTCAACATCCTCGTAAATCTTCTCTGTGCCCTCCCCAGCTTGACAACATCATTCCTATAACATGGTGGCTAGAACTGAACACAAGACTCTAAATGTGGCCTCGCCAACGTCTTATACAACTGCAGACATTGCCCAGACAATGACAGCCATGGTGTGACCGTGCCTGTCCAGGTGGTACGACAGGTACCTCTGGGTGAGGGAGGTGCTTGCAAGGCACTGATTCTGGCTGGGTTAGAATAGTGCCGTGTGGCATTTGTTGTGCATCTCTGCAGTGGCAATGGAGCTGCCTTTGTCGGGCGGCACAGTGGCGCAGCGGTAGAGTTGCTGCCTTACAGCGCCAGAGACCCGGGTTCGATCCTGACCATGGGTGCTGTCTGTACGGAGTTTGTACGTTCTCCCCTTGACTTGCATGGGTTTTCTCCGGGTGCTCCGGTTTCTTCCCACACTCCAAAGACGTGCTGGTTTGTAGGTCAATTGGCTTCTGTAAATTGCCCCCTAGTGTGCAGGGAGTGGATGAGAAAGTGGGATCACATAGAACTAGTGTGAACGGGTGATCGATGGTCGGCGTGGACTTGATGTGCTGATGCTGTATCTCTAAACTAAAGAAGCTCTGTTAACCCAATGGAGTAACAGACATCACAAGGAAATAAACGAGTGGCTCGTTATTATAAATTCTCTCTTATTTTGTAAATTAATGAGTTACGAACTTGGAGGGAGTCTAAATTGGCCATCATTGTATCCTGCACTTTGCTCTAAGATATAAAAGGACTGGACAAGCTAGATGCAGGAAAAATGTTCCCAATGTTGGGCGAGTCCAGAACCAGGGGTCACAGAATAAAGGGGAGGTCATTTAAGACGGAGGTGAGAAAAAACGTTTTCGCCCAGAGAGTTGTGAATTTATGGAATTCCCTGCCACAAAGGGCAGTGGAGGCCAAGTCACTGGATGGATTTATGAGAGAGTTAGATAGAGCTCTAGGGGCTAGTGGAGTCAAGGGATCTGGGGAGAAGGCAGGCACGGGTTGGGGACGATCAGCCATGATTGGGGACGATCAGCCATGATCACAATGAATGGCGGCACTGGCTCGAAGGGCCGAATGGCCTCCTCCTGCACCTATTTTCTATGTTTCTATGTTTAAGATACCAAAAACTGCTCAGCTATCTTTTAAAATGTATAATGTTTCTGTATCTGATGAACTTTGGTGAGTGAATGGGAGTAGTTTGATCAAGCAGTGGAAGGAAATTTCAACTTAGTTCATAGCAGTTTTAGTTTAGTTTGGTTTAGTTTAGACATACAGCATGGAAACTGGTCCTTCTGCCCACTGAGTCCACACCGACCAGCGATCCCCACACATTAACACTGTCCCCGCACACCAACACTATCCTTCACATACACTAGGGACATTTTAGAGCAAGCTGTCTTTTTGAAGTGTGGGAGGAGACCGAAGATCTCGGAGAAACCCACGCGGATCACAGGGAGAACGCACAAACTCCACCGCTGCTCCACCGGGCTGGAGACTACCTTGGAAACGTAATTCGATTGGTTTAAAACAGTTGTCAGTTCTGGTGGTGAATCAATATGCAGGGGTGATTGTTGGTCAGCACGGACTCGATGGGCCGAAAGGCATGTTCTACACTTTATCTCCAAACTAAAAGATAAGGGTGTCAGGAGTTATTGGGAGAAGGCTGGACAATGGGGTTGAGAGGGAAAGATAGATCAGCCTTGAATGAATGGGGGAGTAGACTCGATGGGCTGAATGGCCCAATTCTGCTCCGATAACTTATGAACATGGACTTATAAGGGAATGCCCAGCAGATGGTAAGAAGTTTGTTCTGAGACATTGCTCCTGTTTTTAGTGCTTTTAATGTCTTTTAATTTTTACTGTTTTATAGTCCTTTGTTTTACGGTTTTTAATGGTTTGTAATAACTTCTTGTCCATGAGTTCTCATGTACAGCACTTTGTGGCAACTGCAGTTGTTTAAAGTGCTTTATAAATAAAGTTATTATTATTATTATTATTATTATTATTATTATTATTATTAATAATATTATTATTATTATTATTATTATTATTATTATTATTATTATTAAATTAAGAAGCAACGAAGGATCTGAAAAATTGCTTTCCTCTGAAGAGTTCCATCAAATGCTCAGGTTACGGATTTAGTGTGAATGACAGGGTGCAGCTCAGATCAAGATTGCAAACAGATAGTTTTCTGCAGTTCTACACGTTGATTCACATCACCACTTGACACTGAGACTGGAGTGGCTTTGTGCCGTCAGCGTTAGGCCACCAGCAAATAGATTAAGATTCCACAAGTTGGAAGTTGCTTTAAGAACTGTGCCCTAAATATTATCACAAAGTCATAAGGAATAGGGCCTTTGTGGCCAGCTGTAGCTGGGACTTTAAAAATTGTGCCCTTGCCTCTGGACTCAGTCATAATGCCATGTGATAGGAGCAGAATTAGGCCATTCGGTCCATCAAGTCTACTCCACCATTCAATCATGGCTGATCTATCTCTCCCTCCTAACCCCATTCTCCTGCCTTCTCCCCATAACACCTGGCACCTGTACTAATCAAGAATCTATCTATCTCTGCCTTTTTCACACAAAGGGTGGTGGGTGTATAGAACAAGCTGCCAGTTGAGGCTGAGACTATCCCATAGTTTAAGAAACAGTTAGACAGGTACATGGATAGGACAGGTTTAGAGGGATATGGACCAAGTGGGACTCGTGTAGCTGTGACAATTTTGGCCGGTGTGGGCAAGTTGGTCCAAAGGGCCTGTTTCCACACTCTTATCACTCTAGGATTCTATGACTCTATAAAAACATCCATTGACTTGGCCTCCACAGCCTTCTGTGGTAAAGAATTCCACAGATTCACCACCCTCTAACCAAAGAAACTTCTCCTAATCTCTTTCCTAAAAGAACGTCCTTTTGAAAGTGGGAGGCTGACAATGACCTCTAGTCCTAGACTCTCCCACTAACAGAAGCATCCTCTCCACATCCACTCAAAGAAACATCTTTGATATATTGTTGAACCAGCCACTGTTGTTAGTCATGAGTTAATGCTCTCCAATAAAATATGTTTTGATATTTGCTATTTGCTCTTTGAAATTGGGATCTTAAAGCAAATAATCTGCTGTTAGTTGTGCTAAAGAGGTGGTGCTCGGCAGTGCTGGGTCGACTGTGGCACTGTCAGTGGTGACAGAGTGGTGCAGAGATAGAGGGGCTGCCTCACAGCACCAGAGACCCAGGTTCAATCCTGCATCCAGGTGCTGTCTGTACGGAGTTGGTACGTTCTCCCTGTGACTGCGTGGCCTTTCTCTGGTGCTGCCGTTTCCTCCCACAGCAAAAAGCTGTGCTTGTTTGCAGGTTAATTGGCTTCACTAAATTGTCCTTGGTGTGTAAGAGAGAACTAGTTTAATTTAGTTTAGAGATGCAGTGTGGAAACGGGACCTTTGGCCCACTGAGTCCACCCCAACCAGCGACCCCCGCACATTAATGCAATCCCAGACACACTAAAGACAATTTACAATTATACCAAACTAATTAACCTACAGACCTGTACGTCTTTGGAGTGTGGGAGGAAACTGGAGCACCCGGAGAAAACCCACGCAGGTCACGGGGAGAACGTACAAACTCCGTGCAGACAAGCACTAGTTAAGGGGAAGCGCTGGTCGTCGCTGACTCGGTGGACAGAAGGGCATGTTTCCACGATGTATCTCCAAAATGGAAAAAAATTTAAGTTAGGCGCAGTGGTGCAGCAGTCGAGTTGCTGCCTCACAGACCGAGATGCCCAGGCATTCGATCCTTCGATACTTTCATTTATTGTCGCGAGTACCAAGGTACAGTGAAAAGCTTTTCTTGCGTGTTTAAGAAGGAACTGCAGATGCTGGAAAATCAAAGGTAGACAAAAGTGCTGGAGAAACTCAGCGGGTGCAGCAGCATCTATGGAGCGAATGAAATAGGCAACGTTTCGGGCCGAAAACCCTTCTTCAGACCCTTCTTTTGCTGCATGACGGGTGCTGTCTGTGCGGAGTTTGCACGTTCTCCCTGTGACTGCGTGGGGTTTCTCCGGGTGCTCCAGTTTCCTCCCACATCCTAAAGATGCGTGGGTTTGTAGGATAATTGACTCCTGTAAATTGCCCAGTGTGTAGAGGGGGTGGATGGAGATGTGGGATAACATAGAACTGTAGTATGAGATCGATGGTCGGCGTGGACTCGGTGGGCCGAAGGGCCTGTTTCCACACTATCTCTAAACTAAACTGAGGCGGGGAAGTTGCCTCTGGACTGCCATTGCCTCATTGTTTTGTGCTGGGGGTCTTCCTGCGTGCAGATAAGTTGTTAAACTTATAACAACTTAAATATGCTGTTAAAAAAAACTCACATCTAAGACTTTCTGAATGAGCACTGTTGCCTGTACACTGCCTCTTCCCCCAAGGTTCATTTCTGATCCTACACTTGGTTTTAACTCTGAACAGACCAGCATGCTGGGGGCTTATTTTGTGAGTTGTGCCCATCAATGGATTGCAGATGTTTAGCTGTGTGTTGCCGTTCTGCATTATGCGGTGCTGTTAGTTAAGGGCCTGTCCCACTTAATTGATTTTTTTTCGGCGACTTGCCGGCGCCCGTCATAGTCACGGCAGGTCACCGAAAATATTCAACATGTTGAAAATCCAGGGGCGACCAGAACAAGGTACGACTCTTTGGGTGACTACTCACGACCATACAGGCGTCACGTGTCGACATGTCGCAGGGTATCACCTGTGGTCGCCCAAGGAGTTGAACATTTTTCTGGTCGCCGCTGGATTTTCAAAATGCTGCGATTATGACGGATGCCCATAATCACCGAAAAAATTGCCGAAGTGGGACAGGCCCTTTATATGTGACCGTGCAAATTCTGCTAACAATTTTGCCACTCTGTGATGGAACGGTTAATATGTCGCAGAGTGCTGGGGGAACTCAGCGGGTCAGGCGGCATCTGCGCAGAACATGGTTACATTCGTTTTTGATGAGAGATACAGCGTGGAATGAGCCAGGCCCTTCGGCCCACCGAGTCTGTGCTGACCATTGGTCGCCCGTTCACTCTCGTTCCATGTTGTCCCAGTTTCGCCTCCGACACACCAGCGGCAACGTACAGAAGCCAAATTAACCGACAGACATGTACATCTTTGGAAACCGGAGCACCCGGGGAAAACCCACACACTCCCAGGGTGAAGGTACAAACTTTTACAGACAGCACCGGTTGTCAGGATTGGATTGGATTTGGGTCTCTGGCGCTGTCGGGCAGCGCCATTACCGCTGCGCCACCGTGTCTGGATTGGTAATCCTAGAGTCTGGACTCGTGAGGTCAGAGTTCAATTCCCACAAGTATTCGGCCTGAGTTTCGCCGAATACTTGCGCGCAGGTAGGCCAAGGCCCGCTGAATCTCCCGGTTGCTCATCATTTCAACTCCTCTTCCCATTCCCACACAGACCTTTCTGTCCTGGGCCTCCTCCATTGTCAGGGTGAGGCCACACGCAAACTGGCGGAACCACCCCTCGTATGCCACTTGGGCAGCTTACAACCCAGCATTATGAACATCGAAGGTAGACAAAAATGCTGGAGAAACTCAGCGGGTGCAGCAGCATCTATGAAGCGAAGGAAATAGGCAACGTTTCGGGCCGAAACCCTTTGGGTTTCGGCCCGAAACGTTGACTATTTCCTTCGCTCCATGATGCTGCTGCACCCGCTGAGTTCCTCCGGCATTTTTGTGTACGTTCGATTTTCCAGCATCCGCAGTTCCTTCTTAAACATGAACATTGAATTCTCCATTGAATTGAATTAACTATATAACCCTCTCCCTTCTCCCCGCAAAACCCACCTCTCCCCTCTACCCCAACTGGACTAACACAAATCTCTCCTCTGCTCCTCAGATTCAGATTCAGATTCAGATTCAGATTCAATTTTAATTGTCATTGTCAGTGTACAGTACAGAGACAACGAAATGCATTACCTCCTCACCTTCCACCTCCATGCCTTCCTCTAGCTTTGTGCAATTCACAAATCGCAACCTCTTTGATCCTTTTGACACACCTTGCGTCTCTTTAACTCAGGGCTCTGAACAGCCAGCCATCTACTTATCAAAAAAACCTTCTTGTCCCGTGTCAACCTATTACCTGCAACAATTTGTCTTGCCCCCTCCTCTCTTCCACCTTTCTCTAACCGCCCCCCCCCCCCCCCCCTCCGCCCCCCACCACGATCAGTCTGAAGACTGAGTGCAGGTAGATGGGACTAGGGGAAAATAAGTGTTTGGCACGGACTTGAAGGGCCGAGATGGCCTGCTTTCCGTGCTGTAATTGTTATATGTTTATATGGTTATAAGAAGGATCCCGACCCGAAACGTCACCTATCCTTGTTCTCTGGCCTGCGGAGTTACTCCAGCACTTTGTGTCTTCTCTTCTGGGGAAGATAAAGTCAGTTATTAATACGCAGTTGAAAACAGTAATCACTAACCATTAGTAATGATAAGCAGAAAATAACTTGACTGTCAGAGACACTGATGCCTATCTGAGAAAGAATCTGGTGCCGTTAGTTTAGCTTGGTGTAATTTAGCTTAGTTTGGTTTAGTTTATTGTCACGTGTACCGAGGTACAGTGAAAAGCTTCTGTTGCGTGCTAACCAGTCAGTGGAAAGACTATACATGATTACAATGGTGCCGCCCACAGTGTACAGACAATTGTTCCGTTTTGGACAGATGACGATAAAACACTCTTGACTCTCTCTCTTGCCGAATGGCTTCTCATTCCAGGCATTCCTATGTGTGCGTGTATGTTGGTTGATAAAATTCCCTTCCAAGTGTGAACGTTGTTACACTGGGGGGGTCCGGTCTGATTTGTGGCTCAGCGTGTCGTGAACTTTGGCCTGGGACACAAGTAAGAAAGTGTCGCTAATCCCGAGAGGGATCTCGTAAATGACGCCCCTCGCCGTAAATTCCAGGCGGGAGACGCGCGCGCTGGCAGCTGAGGCTCGAATTTCGTTGCTGTTAGCTGAGACGATCTCTCTGTCTGCCCCTGAATTCCAAGGCCGTGACTCCGGCTCCGACCTGCGAGATTCCCGCTCCGGAAGCATTGCTCATGGATGGACAAATCATTTTTAGCTTAGTTTAGTTTAGAGAGGGACAGCGAGGAAAACAGGCTCTTCGGCCCATCGAGTCCAGTGATTCCCGGACACTACCACTACCCCACACACACTGGGGATAATTTACATTTATACCAATCCAATTAACCTACAAACCTGCACGTCTTTGGAATGCGGGAGGAAGCTGATATCTTGCAGAAAACCCATTCAGGTCACGGGGAGAGCGTACAAACTCCGTACAGACAGCACCCTAGTCAGGATCGAACCCGGATCTCTGGATCTGCAAGCACTGTAAGGCAGCAACTCTACCGCTGTGCCACCGTAGCCACAGTGAATTACATATGTATTTACATATCAACTGATTTGAAATGTGAAAACAACTGATTTGAAATGTGAAAACAGATAAATTACATTGACAATAGGTTACTATTTCTGGTTACAAATGAGTTTACTTCAGCGAGGAAAAGTTTCAAAACTCTCTGATTTCCACTCCACTTCCGAGCTGATGGAGATCTAGACCACTACTCAATTGATGCTGCCCATGGAAGCAACTCAGCGGGTCAGGCAGTAACTCAGCGGGTCAGGCCCGACCCGAAACGTCACCATGTTCTCCAGAGGGTTTTCTCTGAGATATCGGATTCCTCCCAGATAGGTAGGTTAATTGGCCTGGTGGATGTGTAAATTGTCCCTAGTGTGTGTAGGGTAGTGTCAGCGTTCGGGGATCGCTGGTCGATGTGGACTCGGTGGGCCAATGGGCCTGTTTCCGTGCTGTATCACTAAACTAAAACTAAACTAAAGGTATAATCTCCGATATCTTGATCACAATAGGTAATTGTAATAGTTACAGATACATTGATGGTAGGTGCAGGAGTAGGGCATTCGGCCCTTCGAGCCAGCACTGCCATTCAATGTAATCATGGCTGATCATCCACAATCAGTAGCCCGTTCTCCCCATATCCCTTGATTCCGCTACCCCCAGAGCTCTATCTAACTCTCTTTTGAAAGCATCCAGTGGGGCATCGACAGTGGTGAAGCCTCGCGGGTCGACCGGCGATCGGCGATGGATGAGAGACAATAAAGTATTCCTTTCTTCCTACTCCCTCTATTTTTCTTAGTTGAAAGACGGAGCACGGAAACAGGCCCTTCAGCCCATCCAGTCCCCGCTGAACATCGATCACCCGTCCACACTCTTTCTATGCTATCCCACTTTCCCATCCACTTCCATTGAACACACTAGGGGGGCAATTTTACAGACGGCTAATTAACCTGTGCGTCTTTGGGACGTGGGAGGAAACTGGAGCACCCACGCGGTCACTGGGGGAACATGCAAACTCTGCACAGACAGCACCCCGGGTCGGGATCGAACCGGAGACCCTGGCGCTGTGAGGCAGCGGCTCTACTAGCTGTGCCACTGTGCCACCCACATCATCAGTGCTGCCTCTTATTATCAGTGTTGCCCCATCATCCATTTCCACACTGCCTGCCCTGCCTTTGGTTTGTGAAGGTACAACGTAACTAATGTAACTTAGTTTAGTTTAGAGATACAGCACGGAAACAGGCCCTTCGGCCCGCCGGGTCCGTGCCGACCCGCGATCCCCGCACACTAACACCATTAGGCACGATTTTGACTGCAGCCATTTGACCTATAAATCTGTGTGTCTTTGGAGTGTGGGAGGAAACCGGTGTAAACCCACGAGGGTCACAGGGAGAAGGTACAAACTCCGTACAGACAGCACCCGCAGTCAGGATTGAACCCGGGTCTCTGGCGCTGTGAGGCAGTAACTCTACCGCTGCGCCACCGTGCAGCCCTGGTCTTAATCTCGACCGGTTCTGTTTAAATAGCATTGCATTCTTCGCAAGATATCACACTGTTCATTGTTGACTCCAGTCCTCACAGGGATGTAATGTTGAGGCACTATAAGGCGCTGGTCAGACCAAATTTGGAGAATTGTGAGGAAATTTGGACCACACATCTGAGGAAGGATGTGCTGGCTCTGGGGGGGGGGTCCAGAGGAGGTTTACGCAAATGATCCCAAGACACTGGGCCTGTACTCACTAGAGTTTAGAAGGATGAGGGGAAACCTCGTTGAAAGTTGAAATAGTGAATGGCTTGGATAGAGTGGATGTGGAGAGGATGTTTCCACTAGTGGGAGAGTCTAGGACCAGAGGTCATAGCCTCAGAATAAAAGGATGTTCCTTTAGGAAGGAGACGAGGAGGAGTGTCTTTAGTCAGAGGGTGGCGAATCTGTGGGGTTCTTTGCCACAGAAGGTTATCGAGGCTGTGAAGAGATATTTTTGAGGCAGCTGAGAGATGGTACATCTTTGATTAGTGCAGGTGTCAGGGGTTATGGGGAGAAGGCAGGAGAATGGGGTTGAGAGGGGAAGATAGATCAGCCATGATTGAACGGCGGAGTAGATGGGCCGAATGGCCTAATTCTGCTCCTTGAACTTATGAGCATTTGAAAAGGTAACTCCATTCTTCGGCCAGCTGGGTTGGATCTGAAGGTTGGGTTTGTTCCTGAGGGGTTAATCTGTGATTGCTCCTGCAGGTTCTATTTTGAGCTTGGCTGCCTATCCTCCCACTGACACTTGTTT
Organism: Leucoraja erinaceus; assembly: GCF_028641065.1. NCBI lineage: Eukaryota > Metazoa > Chordata > Chondrichthyes > Rajiformes > Rajidae > Leucoraja > Leucoraja erinaceus. The sequence goes on along the minus strand of NC_073410.1, from coordinate 16,451,538 downwards.
ACCCTCTGACCTCGAGAGCTGTAAGCCTGTGGTTAAGCCCGTACAACTGCTGTGAGTGCAGGTTGGGATATATCCGTTTGGCTTGCTCGTAGCTCTGGGCAGGATCTCGGCCCTGTCTGCAGCCTCCCGCCCAAATCTACAGGGATTTAATCGAACCCCCAACACTAACCTCCAGTTGTACAGGAAGGAACTGCAGATGCTGGTTTAATCCGACCATTCCCCCTCACCTTAAACCTATGTCCTCTGATGGGATTTAATACGATCTCTTTACATCTCTCTCTGCACACAAAACAAAAGACAATTTCACTGTTGAACCAAAACTCACAATAGTTGTCATAGAATCCTTCTCTCAAACTGGCAACTGGACATTAGGAATAGGTAGCATTTCGGGTCGAGACCACTCTTCAGTCTGACACTTCAGTTAAACACTTTTCCACACAGAGAGTTGCGAGTCTGTGGAATTCTCTGCCTGGTGGAGGGTGGTGGAGGCCGGTTCTCTGGATACTTTCAAGAGAGAGTTAGATAGAGCTCTTGAAGATAGCGGAGTCTGGGAATATGGGGAGAAGGCAGGAACGGGGGTACTGATTGTGGATGATCAGCCATGATCACGTTGAATGGTGGTGCTGGCTCGAAGGGCTGAATGGCCTACTCCTACTCTTATTGTCAATTGACACAAAATGTTACCCGTAGTCAGGATTGAACCTGGGTCTATGATGCAGTAACACACCTTTGCTCTACCTTGACTTTTTCTTGCTTGTATTTCTGTAAAGTATTATCTGAGTCGATAGTACAGCATGCGAACACATTTTTTATTGTACCTCAGTACACGTGGCAATATGATCCTCAAGCTATATCGGCTGATTGATTGCAACACAGAGTGCTGGGGTAACTCAGCGGGTCAGGCAGCATCTCGGGAGGACATGGCAGCATAGTAACGCAGCGGTAGAGTTGTTGCCTTACAACGCCAGGGACCCAGGTTCGATCCTGACTACGGCTGCTGTCTGCACGGAGTTTATACGTTCTCCCCGTGACCGCGTGGGTTTTCTCCGGGTTCCCCGGTTTCCTCCCACAGGCTAGGTGCTGGGTGCAGGGTGCAGGGTGCAGGGTGCAGGGTGCAGGGTGCAGGGTGGGTGAGGGTGCATGGGTGCAGGGTGCAGGGTGCAGGGTGCAGGGTGCAGGGTGATGGGTGATGGGTGCAGGGTGCAGGGTGGAGGGTGCAGGGAGCAGGGTGCAGGGTGCAGGGTGCTGGGTGCAGGGTGATGGGTGCAGGGTGCAGGGTGCTGGGTGATGGGTGCAGGGTGATGGGTGCAGGGTGCAGGGTGCAGGGTGCTGGGTGCAGGGTGCAGGGTGCAGGGTGCAGGGTGCAGGGTGCTGGGTGATGGGTGCAGGGTGCAGGGTGCTGGGTGCAGGGTGCTGGGTGATGGGTGCAGGGTGATGGGTGATGGGTGTGCAGGGTGCAGGGTGGAGGGTGATGGGTGCAGGGTGCTGGGTGAGGGTGCAGGGTGTGGGGTGCAGGGTGCAGGGTGATGGGTGATGGGTGCAGGTGCTGGGTGCAGGGTGCAGGGTGATGGGTGCAGGGTGATGGGTGCAGGGTGCAGGGTGATGGGTGCAGGGTGCAGGGTGCTGGGTGCTGGGTGCTAGGTGCTGGGTGTTGGGTGCAGGGTGCTGGGTGCAGGAAACGAGAGATATAGAAGGTACACAGAACAAGTGAATGAAAGATATGCAAAAAGCAACAATGATCAAGGAAATGTGGAGCCCACAATGGTCCATTGTTGGCTGTGTGCTGGGTGATACAGAGAGTGGAACTCAACATGACGACAGTGAAACTAGTAGATGTCTAGGGTGGGGGAGGGATGGAGGGAGAGGGGATGCGAGGGTTATTTGATGTTAGAGAAGTCAATGTTCATACCGCTGGGGTGTGAGCTGTCCAAGCAGAATATGAGGTGCTGTTCCTCCAATTTGCATGTGGCCTCACTCTGACAGTGGAGGAGGCCCAGGACAGAAAGGTCAGTGTGGGAATGGGAGGGGGAGTTATAGTGTTTGGCAAACGGGAGATTGCAAAGGCAAGATGGACTGAATAATGCCAGGAATGTTAGCTTCTGCGAGACCTCTGTGATGCCCGGACAGAAACACCTCCAGTTGTGACCATGTGTAGAAGCAGGGAACTGCAGATGCTGGTTGGTACACACAAAGTGGCCGGAATAACTCCGCGGGTCAGGTGGCATGTCTGGATGTCCCCCGTGTGTAGGGAATGGATGAGAAAGTGGGATAACATGGAACTATAGCGGCACGGTGGCGCAGCGGTAGAGTTGCTGCCTTACAGTGCCAGAGACCCAGGTTCGATCCTGACACCAAATATTGAGTGTACGGAGTTAGTTTGTACGTTCTGCCCGTGACCGGCGTGAGTTTTCCCTGGGTAGCTCCGGTTTCCTCTCACGCTCCAAAGAAGCGCAGGTTTGCAGATTTATTTGGCGTTGTGTGTGTCGAGGATGAAGCTAGTGTATGGGGATCGCTGGTCGGCGCAGACTCGGTGGGCCGAAGGGCCTGTTTCCACACAGTATCTCTAAACTAAACTGAACTTATCTAAACTAGTGTGAACAGGTTATTGATGGTCACCATGGACTTAGTGGATTGCAGCATCTGTTTCTCCAGCACTTTGTGTTTTCCTCCTCTCAGATCCTCTCGGACTATTGCCTCTGCCTCCTTGCTCCAAGTTGTGGAAGAACTCTGTGGGTCAGGCAGCATCTGTGGATAGAATGGACAGGCGATGTTTCGGGTTGGGATTATAGACTCATAAAGCCATACGGCGTGGAAACAGGCCCTTTGCCCAACTTGCCCACTATCATGCCCCATCTACACTAGTCGCACCCACGTGTGTTTGCCCCATATCCCTCTATACCTGTCCTATCCATGTACCTGTCTAAATGTTTCTTAACCATTGAGATTGTCCCTGCCTGAACTACCTCCTCCGGCAGCTCGTTCCATACAACCACCCCCCTTTGTGTGAAAAAGTTAACCCTTAGAATCCTGTAAAATCTTTCCCCCCTCACCTTAAACCTGTGCCCTCTGGTTATAGATTCCCTACTCTGGGCAAAGGACTATGCGCCTACTTGCACGTATACTCGCCCGTCCGTTCCCTGCCCAGATGTGGCCTGACCCACTGCGTTCCTCCAGCACTTTGTGTTCAGGATAGAGGGATGATCCATATCCCTCTGTTCCCTATCTCCTGCCTCGGTCTGAAGAAGGGTCTCGACCCGAAACGTCACCCATTCCTTCACTCCAGAGATGCCGCCTGCCCCACTGAGTTCCTCCGGCTTTTTGCATCTATGGAACGAGGATCAACTGATTATCAGAGAGCAGGGAATTACGAGTCTCAAGATAGACACAAAATGCTGGAGTACCTCACCGGACAGGCAGCATCTGTGGATAGAAGGAGTGGCTGACGTTTCTGGTCGAGACCCTCCTTCAGAAGTATCACCCATTCCTTCTCTCCAGAGATGTCGCCTGTCCCGCTGAGTTACTCCAGCAATTTGTGTCTATCTTCGGTGTAAACCAGCATCTGCAGTTCCTTCCTACACATTATGAGTCTCAAGTTGTAAGCAGCATTTAATTGAGTGTCACAGTGATCTGTGCTCAACCACTGGCAATCTTTATTACACATGGTTATTTGCAAACCATATTAGATGATATTACTTCCAATAGCTATTTGCTATTTATATTGGACTATTTACAATCTATATTGCATGCTGCAATGTGCAATCTATATTACATTCTCTAATTTGCAATTTATTTTACATGTGACTGTTTGCAATTCATATTTTAGTGGATGACTTGCTATTTGCCATTTATATTGCATTGCGGTTATTTGGAAAGTTAATTATTCAATTCAGTGAAGGTACTGGATGGATTCTGTCCAAGTTTGCAAACAGTACACACTTAGACAGAAAGGCAACATAGAGGAGAGCAGTCATGGTGGCGCAGCGGTAGAGTTGCTGCCTTACAGCATTTGCAGCGCCGGAGACCCAGGTTCGATCCCGACCACGGGTGCTGTCTGTATGGAGTTTGCACGTTCTCCCCGTGACCGCATGGGCTTTCTCCGAGATCTTCGGTTTTCTCCCACACTCCAAAGACGTACAGGATTGTTGGTTAATTGGCTTGGTGTATGTGTAAATTGTCCCTAGTGTGTGGAGGATAGTGTGTGGGGATCGCTGGTCGGCGTGGACTCGGTGAGCCGAAGGGGCTGTTTCTGCGCTGTGTCTCTAAACTAAACTAAACCTTAACATTTCTATGCCTTCCTCTATTTTGCCTTTCCGGCTACGATTGTACTGCTTGCAAACTTGGCTGGAATCCACTTACTCCCTTCATGGAAGCAAATAATGGGGAAAAAGTCGGAACAGAGTACCGATTGTAGATGATCAGCCATGATCATATTGAATGGCAGTGCTGGCTCGAAGGGCCGAATGGCCTACTCCTGCCCCTATTTTCAATGTTTCTGTAATATATTTACCTATTGACCACACGCAATATAGATTGTGAATAGCAGCAGATAATTTACAAATAGTCAAATAAAATATAAACTGTAAATAGCCACATGTAATATAAATTGCAAATAATAGTCTAATATAGATTAACAGTTTGATTAACTCCATTACGCATTCACAGTTATTCATTAGTCTGAAGGTACACACAATGCTCATAGTTGGTTCCATCAGTCAGTCTAATAGATCACTTTGCGAATGTGGAACTAATGTTTTAATCAAAGTGAGTGGTGGCAGCATTTCCTCCCTTCTGCACACACTGAGAGAAGGCTTGGATGACTGGCTTTGTGCAGCTGTGGGCAAGGTGTATTTGATCATTCACTGAAAGGTATTCTTCAGTGTAGCTAGTGTACATGGACCTGAAGTGGTTATATCATTCATTTAAACTGAGCAATGTAGAATGGAAAACCTGACCCAGGAAAGATCATTTCTTCAGTCTGACCCGGAACGTCACCTATCAGCTTCTATCAAAATAGCTGATCGCTGGCCCTTTTAGTTTGTCACCACTTCATTTGGAAATAACAAAATCGAGAAGGCATAGCTTTAGATGGAGAGAGCTTAAAGGAGATGTACAGGGCAAGTCTTACTCACACACACAGTGGGGGAGTGCCTGGAACACACTGCCATGGCTGGTAGAGGAAGCAGATACAATAGCGGGATTTAAAAGGCTTTTAGAAACATACGTGGATATTGAAGGAATGGATGGAGATGGATCTCGTGCTGGCAGTGGAGACTAGTTTAAGTTGGCATCCTGCAGATGTTCTACCAATCGGTGGTGGCCAGTGCCATCTTCTCCACTGCCGTGGAGTTGGATAAGTTCATAAGTGATAGGATTAGGCCATTCGGCCCATCAAGTCAATTCTGCCATTCAATCATGACTGATCTATCTCTCCCTCTTAACCCCATTCTCCTGCCTTCTCCCCATAACCCCTGACACCCGCACTAATCAATAACCTATCTGTCTCTGCCTTAAAAACATCCATTGACTTGGCCTGCACAGCCGTCTGTGGCAATTAATTCCACAGATTCACCACCCTCTGACTAAAATTCATCCTCATCTCCTTCCTAAAGGAACATCCTTTAATTCTGAGGACCTGACCTCTGGTCCTAGACTCTCCCATGAGTTTTCTCCGAGATCTTCGGTTTCCTCCCACATTCCAACCCGAAACATCGCCTGTCCATTCTATCCACAGACGTACAGGTTTGTAGGTTAATTGGCTTGGTGTATGTAAAAATTGTCCCTAGTGTGTGTAGGGTAGTGTTAATGTGCGGGGATCGCTGGTCGGCACGGACTCGGTGAGCCGAAGGGCCTGTTTCCGCTCTGTATCTCTAAACTAAACTAATCTCTACCCCTGCAGTTGGAGCTGTTCTCAGCTGAGTCAGAACTGTCAGCACATGAGATCACCCCCCCTCATTAGTCTAGTCTAGTCTCTGAACATGGGCCATCAGACACTCAAGATGCCCCGTTGGAGCAGAGCCTGACTGGACCTGAATTAGACCAGCCCGCGGGAGGGGCTGAGGTATTTAAAGTGGGCGGCCGTGGGCAGTGACTGTCAAAGTCTCACATGCATGAGATCGTGGCAACATCTCACGAGTGCTGGACACCTTGTTCCCAGAGCTGGGGGTTGCAGTCACTGGAGAAGAAATGCCTCCTTTAACCGAAAAACTTGAACCAAGGTAACATGGGCTGCCTTTCCTGTTCAGTTTTAGTTCCGTTGAGTTAACTAAACCTTTCTCTTTCCTTTACTGTATTTTACTCTTAACACTTTATTTGTTTTACTTTAATTGACTTTGCTGCACTCTTTACTATACTGTACTTTTCAATTTAATTTGCTTTACTTTAGGTAACTTTAGCTCTGATCTGTGCTGTACCTTTTCTGTACCAAGGTTAAAAAAATCCATCACCGAGCCATGTTCTCCTGAGATGCAGGTTGTAGATGAAGGGTCAGAAACGTCAGTCATTCCTTCTCTCCACAGATGCTGTCTGTTCCCGCTGAGTTACTCCAGCATTTTGTGTCTATCTTTGATATAAACCGGCATCTGCAGTCCCTTGATAATACAACGCGGTGAGAAAGGCTGAGATCCACCACTTTGTGTCTTTTTTGTTGTTGTTGTAAACCAGCATCTGCAGTTCCTTGTTTCCACTCTATACTAGGGGCGGCATGGTGGCGCAGCGGTAGAGTTGCTGCCTTACAGCGCCAGAGACCCGGGTTCGATCCTGCTGTCTGTACGGAGTTTGTACGTTCTCTCTGTGACCTGCGTGGGTTTTCTCCGGGTGCTCCGGTTTCTCCAAAGACGCACGGGTTTGTAGGTTAATCGGCTTTGGTAAAATTGTAAATGATCCCGAGTGTGCGTACGATAGTGTTAATGTGTGGGGATCGCTGGTTGGTGTGGACTCCGTGGATTGAATGGCCTGTTTCTGCGCTGTATCTCTAAACTAAAATAAACTAACCGGGCATTCTGTGTTTACATTTTTTGGTTTTAGTGTTGGCCATTTGGTTTCTCTCAATGAAGAGTACGTTGTAAGTTAATGCTTGAGCCAGTAGATTGTGCGGGGCACAGCAGTGGAAAATGCCCAGCAAAGACCAGTTTCCTGAATGGGCAACGCTGACATCAGTCGGCTGTCAGGCTGAGGTCAGCCTTCCAAATTAGGCCGAGGGATCAAGTCAGTGGCGTCACGCTGGACGAGGGAGAGTTTAGTTGGCATTCCTCGGGCCTTGCGCAAGCAGTCATACACTCTTTGAAGGACTAAAATAATCATCAAGCACAACTGTGAAACATTGCTGGCATGTGGGATGGTGCAACTTGTTTACTGTTGAGGCAGGATCACATGGGTCTCAGGAGCGACGGTGACCTGATGACAATTAGACTGCTTGTCTCAATGCATTCAAGCCCTGCACCTACTCAGACTTTGACCTCAAACTGCAAGGAGGCATCGAGTCATAGAGTGATACAGTGTGGAAACAGGCCCTTCGTCCCAACTTGCCCACACCAGCCAACATGTCACATCTACACTAATCCCACCTGCCTGCGTTTGGCCCATATCCCTCTACACCTGCCCTATCCATGTACCTGTCTAAATGTGTCTTAAAAGGCGTGAGCATAATCTTGGTCAGTGGTAGACTTTGAAGAAGAAGGTCTGAAGAATGGTCTCGAGCTGAGATGTCACCTATCCATGTTGTCCAGAGATGTTGCCTGGCCACTTGAATTACTCCGGCACGTTGTGGCCTGTTGTGCATGAACCAGTATCTGCAACATCCTGTCAGTGTTCTGGTAAACCTCCTCTGCACCATCTCTAACGCCATCCTGCAATGGGGTGACCAGAACTGCATGCAATACTGCAAATGCGACCTCACCAAGATCTTATACAACAGCATTATAACTTCCTGAGACTATTCTGAAAAAAGGTTTACTTTAGTTTAGTTTAGAGATACAGCGCAGAAACAGGCCCTTCGGCCCACCGAGTCCACACCGGCCAGCGATCCACACACACTAACGCTATCCTATACACATTAGGGACAATTTTACACTTATACCAAGCCAATTAACCTACAAACCTGTACGTCTTTGGAGTGTGGGAGAAAAGCAAAAATCTCGGAGAAAAAACCCACGTGGTCACGGGGAGAACGTGCAAACCCCGTACAGGCAGCACCCGTAGTCAGGATCGACCCCAGATCTCCGGACCTGCAAGCGCTGTAAGGCAGCAACTCTTTCACTGTGCCACCGTGCCACCTGAGAGGGTGTCACCCCTAGAGGTCACCCATCCATGTTCTCCAGAGATGCTGCCTGACCCGCTGAGTTACTCCAGCACTCTGTGTCCTTTTATGTATTAACCAGTACCTGCAGTTCTTTGATTCTAGACTTTGTAGAAATGCCTTTAAAAGCCGAAAAAGGAGATGGAGATCAAGAGGATTTTGGACTATTTTTTTACCAAGGAGGCCAAGAATTGGAGGTGGTTTTGAGGATTGAGTGTTCAGAGTAGATGATGAGGTCAAGGGGTTCGAGAATGGTAAAATAATTTAACATAATAATTCAAAAATTGGCATGAGAACAGCCCAGGAACAGACCCTTTGTTTAAGTTCAGTTGAGTTTATTGTCGCATGTACCGAGGGACAATGAAAAGCATTTTTTGCTGCGTGTTACCCAGTCAGCGGAAAGACTATACATGATTACCATCAAGCCATCCACAGTGTACAGATACATGATAAAGGGAATAGTGTTTAGTGCAAGATAGTGTCCAGTAATATCCTGTAGTCTGACGATCTCCAATGAGGTAGATGGGAGGTCAGGACTGCTCTCTAGTTGGTGATGGGATGGTTCAGTTGCCTGATAACAGCTGGGAAGAAACTGTCCCTGAATCTGGAGGTGTATGTTTTCACACTTCTGTACCTCTTGCCTGATGGGAGAGGGGAGAAGAGGGAGTGGCCGGGGTGAGACTGGTCCTTGATGATGCTGCTGGCCTTGCCGAGGCAGCATGAGGTGTAGATGGAGTCAATGGAAGGGAAGTTGGTTTGTGTGATGGTCTGGGCTGCGTCCACAATTCTCTGCAATATCTCGTGTGATATTGGGTGGAGCTGTTCCTAAAACGTGCTGTGAAGCATCCTGATAAAATGCTTTCTCCGGCGCATCTGTAGAAGTTGGTGAGAGTTGTTGGGGACATGCCGAACATACTAAGCCTTCTAAGGAACTAGAGGCGTTGGTGTGCTTTCTTGGCCTTTGCTTCGGTTTGGCTAGTCCATGACAAGTTGCTGGTGATATGTACTCCAGGGAACGTAAACCTCGGTGCACGGGACAAAAAGCTAATGACTAATGCTGACATTGAGGGAAGGGTTGTTGCCCTGACAACAGGTTACAAAGTCCCCGATCTCCTTCCTGTACTCCGACTGTGCAGAAGAAGATGCCAAGTTAATCTAGTCCCCTCTGCCTCCCCCCTGCACATCCATGCACCCATCCAACAGCCCCTTGCCCACCACAATCACATCTACCCCCACCGCTAGGTGTTGCTTCTCCTGGAGCCAGTGTAGTGTAGGTTCACAAGCATGGGTGAAGTGGGTGGTGAGAGTTTGGAACAAGATCCAAAATCTCCAGAGGATTCAGTATCATCTATGTTCATGGCTGTGTGTGTGCTGGGATGTTGGGGCAGAGGCAACAGAGCCAGGAGTGACGTTCCTAGCCACGGATAAGGGAAGTGGATGAAGGGGATCTTGTGTCGGCCGTTGTTCACTCCGGGTATCAGAGAGGCATCAGTGCGTTGCTGTGGCGAGAGACATCGGCGTGGGGAACTTGCACAGGGACAAAGCAATGACAGTCGGAGTGTGCCCGCATTATGGCGGGTGAATGGGAAGTAGTACCAGAGGTGGAACCAATGTGGGGGAACCACTGTGAGGGAGGGGAGGGAGAATAAAGGAGGACCCTGCATGGGGGAACCACTGAGAACTAACGGGGACCATGAATGGAATGTGTTATAAATGGTTTGTGCTAAAATTGAATATCTTTGTAACATTGCCCTTTGTGTGGAAACTCTTTGCATACCTTGGCGAGGCAAAACAAAGAACATCACTGTGACT